>NW_023416899.1:192945-204432 GCF_002922805.2 Oryzias melastigma | reverse complement strand
CAGCCGTTTTCTACAGAATTATGAATTTCTGATCAGAATGATGATGTAACTGGTGTACTTGATAATCATGTTGATTTCAAATGGGGAGGATCAGAAATGTTCTCAACAACTCTTATGTGGGAGTAGAGTTTGTCACTTCTGACAAAAAAGAATACAAGAATACACATCCACCAAGACATTCATCATTTACAGGCTATACATCTGATCCATCACAAGTGGTGAAGCTGGATTTATCTCTCAAGTCATTTGGTATCTATTCTCAAACATGCGACTGTACAGACCATTCATTAAGCCAAGAGAGTTGTGAGCAAACTTAAGACACTCAGTTGCTTTGAATGTGAACAATGGCTGCATTTACTGATGCATCTGTTGCAAATCTCTCAGATGAGGGTACACAAGGTGGACACTTTCTGGTCTTAATAGTTGAAAATGGACAGTTTTCTCCACCTTGATGACAGTCCAAATGATTCAAAGAGTTGTCAGAAACACACCTGCAGGTGAAGCATTAGCTATGTCTGAAGGGATTGACAATGCCATTATTCTTTCAACATGGTTATCAGAACTCAGTGCTGGTAGTGCTGGTTTCTCTGTACCATTAACCTGAGTCACTGACAACTATTCACTTGCTGATGCACTGAAGTCCTCAAAGTTTGTTGCAGAGAAAATAGTGGCTTTATAAACTTGGTTCTGTCAAAGAACTGATCCAAACTAGAAACGTTTCAACAAATGTTCTAGTAAGACTCAAAGGAACAACTTGTAGAGTCTCACTAAAAAAGGAGCATCAACCACCTTGTTGCTGAAGTCTCTTCATGATGGTCACTGGACAGTTCATTGAACTGGAAGAAAGTTCACAATCAGCTCTGATGGTTCTTTGTTCTTCTGAAAATGGTTCTTGATTTGGTTTTAATGAAAGTTAGAGAACATGTACATTAATTTATTTATTAAAAAGAGGGAGATTGTCTCCAACTGCCTCATGTGTATTCAATAATCCATGCAGCTAGGGGGCGCACTACTCCATTGTTGATGTTATGGAGGAGAATACGTTACAGGGCTGTGCTTTTCTGTTTGCCTGAATTGACAGTGGCTAAATAAAGTTTTTCAGAGGATTCTTTTTGACAAATAGAGCTTTGCTGAACCTCACTGCTGCACTCAGACTGATGAGAAAAGCACAGAGGAGCAGTTTGTTGACTTCAGTCTTCTTCACACCTCCTGATGGAGCTCTATGATCTGAGCTCAGCAGTCAGAACAGGGGCCCGCTTAAAGAAGCAGGTTTAACAAATTTAGAGTTAAAACCTGAACTCAGAGTCCACGGATTAAAAAATTCAGAAACTTAAGAGTTTTCAGTTTAAGAACAGCTGAAAAGAGTTGATTCAATCAACTAACAAGAACAGATAAACACTTCTAATCTATTAGAAAACAAGAATCACAAGAACACAAGACAAAAATTAGTCTTTTATTATCCATCTCTTCCTTTCAACAAATAAAAAAAAAATCTTCAAAAAATTGTTATTTGCTCACATGACTCAACAATATATATTTGACATAAAATGCAGTCATTGTGTTATGTCCCCTGGGGGTAAACCCAGCTTGGGTCTGGATGGGGGGGGGGTGTTTAGCGACCGTCGGAGTCAGCACCCCCCTGTTTAGGGCTGCCCAACCAAAACTACCAAAAGAAAACAAATAAAGCTAGCAAATCAAGGGCTCGTTTCAAGAAGCAGGTTTAACAAATTTAGAGTTGATTCAATCACCTTGAAGTTGTTGGAACCAGAATCAGGTGTGAGCGTCGCGACCATTAAAAGCCCTGATCAATGGAGCAAAGACAGCATGATTTACCATGGCAACAGGAGCAAACACCTTTGGGATTCATACTTATGACGACGACAGAAATTGTGGTGTTCCTGCAAGAATATGCCGACTACGAGCACATTTTCAGCAAGATAAGCAACACAGCAGCAGCGGCAAAACAGAAAGAATAAATACCTTCAGAGGTAATGTGTACGTCTACATTTGAATCATTTCAATTCAGGATAAGAACCAAATAATGGCAGAAAGGTTATTTAGTCACTTTTCAAGTAAGGAATGGTTTCGAACTGTCAATAATTTAACCAGTAATCTCCATAATCGCATTAATGACTGTTTGTAAACCACCCACCCCACCACCACATACACAGGAATAAACACTGTAGCTGCCAGGAATATGTTAAAATAGTGAATTTATTTAATTTCAATCCTCAAGAATTGAATATTCTTGAGATATTAAATATATTAAATGTTCCACTGAGTGGTCTGGTATGCATTTCCATTGCAAAATGGACCCCTTAAACAATTCCGACCCGTACCTCTTGAGGGCCCTCTTCAGTTGTAGGTCCATAGAAAGAGGGAACAGGTTGGTTGGGGCCGAGCCGCTGTAGCCACCCATTGATTGGCAGAAAATGACATTAGAAAGCACCAGTACAATGCTGATCTAAAAATTCTGTTCACTTCTTTACAGCGGTATTCCTCTTACCTGCCAACAATCCTCTTTCAAACATTAAATTCATGTCAGAGTTCCCATGCTTATTCACATTTCTTTATTTGTGGTTTCACTTATACCCAGATTTATTTTTCTAATCATGTGACTCTTCTGTTTTGTCACAAAGACTCTGACAACTTAAGACACTTGTATGAAATTTTTGGTTCAGAAAGTGCAGCAGGAATTTCCCCGCAGAGGAGCGCAGTTTCAAAAAACACTAGCCTGTCCCATACACACACACACACACACACCCCCACGCGCAGACTCACAGCAAGCCTGCATAAAGAAATGATCACAGCTGACTTAAAAGCAGCACAAACATTTCTTGATAATAACGAAGGATAATTATCATCCAAAGCAGGTTTTTATTATGGAGGAAAGTTCTGAATAGAGTTGCGCTCTCCCTCTTAAGTGAGTACGGAGGAAGCGCACATTTTTTTTTTTGGCACAGAGTGACAGTCCTCATGAAAAGTTTGCAGTCTGTTGGTTCTGGATATTAGAAAAAAACATGTTGAGCAATTCTCCAATGTTCTTTAATAAATATTTACAAAGCATGATCAGAAGTGTTTTTGATGACTGTAGATCAGAGATGACAGAGACTGGGGGTTCTCTGTGGATTTGCGTAGTTCTCTGGTCCCTAACTCCTGGGAATGAGGTGAGAACACTGTAAAGCTTATGCAATGTACAAAAAGCAAAGCAAGAAAAAGACGAGCAGGTGGATGAAGTATGACAGTGATGCAATGACACGCTATTGGTCTACAGCAGGGGTGTCAAACTCAAGTCCTTGAGGGCCGACGTCCTACTGGTTTTCCAGAAATCCTGCCTCATCTGCTGCTGATTACCTGAATCAGGTGTGTTTGGCCAATAAGGAGCTTCAAAGGCAGGTTGGTTGGAAAACATGTAGGACACCGGCCCTTGAGGCCTGGAGTTCGACACCTGTGGTCTACAGCATGCATGCGCAATCAAAAGAAACTGCCCTGTCTGCGCGTGGCTCAGCTGAGTGGAAACACTCGCCAGAATTAACTGGTCCGTACCATACTACTCCTTACCAGACCGCACCGTACCAGACTGCTCAGTGGAAACGAGGCTTCCTGAATGAAACCTGCTCCAAACCAGGTTATGATCACAGTCAGTTGCCATAGTGATTGATTCTGAGTTCAGTGAATCCCGCTTCATGAAACAGGTTCGATTTTACCCAGTTTCACAGGTTTAAGTTATCTCCATTTCTGAGACCGGAAACTCAGAGTTTTCCTGAATTTGAAGTTCACAAACTCAAGAGTTTCAACAAAACCTGCTTCTCAAAACAAACCCCAGAGCTACTAAGGTCCAACCCCAAACTAACATAATAACACCCAGCAATCTAAGTTTGCTGAGGACAAAAAGGTAAAAGAAGAAAACAAACCAGCATCACACCAACTAAAACCCAGCCTGAGGCTCTGCTCCCTGCCTGGCTTGGTGTGGCCTCCTCGGTCTTAAGTAGACACCAGGCAGCAATTAACCCTTCAGCTCTCTTTGGGGTCCAGATGACTCCACCCAAATATTGATGTGTGATTGCTTCCATGACAAATGTGGACAAAAGTGGACAGGATTTTATGTCTACCATGGACATTAGTGAAACTCAAAAATAAATTCTAAAAAAAAGTTAAGCGCACTGTCTTGTGGGGTCCAGATGACCCCACTTTTAACGTAAACAAGCCAAGGAGAGCGGAAGGATTAAAGCACATTGGCCACACTTGCGAGTGAGCCAAAGGTCTTGATGGAAAAAGGTGCAGCAGGATGTAACAGTTTGTTTAAAATAATAATGAAAGAATTAAATGTCACGTGAAACTTTTAAAAAATAAACAAGCATTTATATTTATTTCTAGTGTGGTCATAGTAACACACAGGTTTAGACAACATACCCAATGTCTCAGCATAAACTACAATCAGAAAGGTCAACGCAACAACTCTAAAACAAAGAAATGGTAATAAAAAAAAATCTAACAAAATCTACAAATAAGACCAACAAAAATAGAGCAATGCATTTGTTTCTTTAAAAATCAAATCCATAAACAATGTCAGTACAAAAAGTGATGGTACCTTCAAAACCGGTAAAAGTCATTCAAGATCTGAAGATTTAACTCTTATGATACACCCAAAAAAATGAATTTCATGGAAAAGTTCAACAAAACAATAAAGCTCATATGGTAAAGAATTATTATACAGATATAAATGTATCATTTTGAGGATTGTGGCTGATTGATAATGAAACTCAAGATTTGTCTTAGAAAACGTGATTATTATATTACAAAAATAATTTAAAAAAATGTTCTCACTTCAAAAGTCAGACTTCAGAAAACTGCTAAATTTTATGCATTGGATACTCACTTCTGCCTCCTTCTAATCTAATTACTGCATCCCATTTTCACTTAACTCTGACATTTTTCTCAAGAAAAGGCTCCTCTTTTTTGTGAGTTCTTATGTGCCTTTTGAGGCTAAATGCATTACAAAAATGTTTGTCACATTCTTTACAAGACAAAAGAGTCTCTCCTGTATGAGTTCTTATGTGTCTTTTGAGAGTACACATCAGACTAAAACTTTTATCACATTCTTGACAGTAAAAAGGCTTCTCTCCAGTATGAGTTCTCATGTGCCTTTTGTGACTAGATGCATGGAGAAACCTTCTATCACATTCTTTACAAGAAAAAGGCTTCTCTCCTGTGTGGGTTCTCATGTGTGTTTTGAGATGAGACATATGACTAAAACTTTTATCACATTTTTGACAACCAAAAGGCTTCTCTCCTGTATGACTTCTCATGTGTGACTTAAGACTAGATATTTGAAAAAAACTTTTATCACATTCTTGACAATAGTAAGGTTTCTCTCCCGTGTGGGTTCTCATGTGTGTTTTGAGATGAGACAAATAACTAAAACTTTTATCACATTCTTGACAACCAAAAGGCTTGTCTCTAGTATGAGTTCTCATGTGTGACTTAAGACTAGATATTTGACTAAAACCTTTATCACATTCTTGACAAAAAAAAGGCTTTTCTCCGGTATGAATTCTCATGTGTCTTTCTAGATTATACATCCGAGTAAAACTTTTATCGCATTCTTGACAAAAAAAAGGCTTCTCTCCTGTGTGAGTTCTCATGTGTGTTTTGAGTTGAGATATATAACTAAAACTTTTATCACATTCTTGACAACAAAAAGGCTTCTCTCCTATGTGAGTTCTCATGTGTGATTTAAGACTAGATATTCCACTAAAACTCATATCACATTCATGACAACAAAGAGGGTTTTCTCCGTTGTGAATTCTCATGTGTCTTGTAAGAGTAGTTATCAGACTAAAACTTTTATCACATTTTTGACAACAAAAAGGTTTCTCTCCTGTATGAGTTCTCATGTGTCTTTTGAGAGTACATATCTGACTAAAACTTTTATCACATTCTTGACAACAAAAAGGCTTCTCTTTTGTGTGAGTTCTCAAATGAGTTGTTAATTGGGACAGATAAGCAAAGCTTCTACCACATTCTTCACAGACATAGGGTCTTCCATCAGACTCAGCTCTCATGTGGGCAGACACATTGTTTGCAATTATTTTTCCTTTACCAGACTTAACAGAGGAAAGTCTCTTTTCTTTTGGAGATGGTTTGCGCTTCTCTTCTGAAGTTTCCTTCTTGGATTTTTTTCCAACATCAGAGTCACACGGACTTTCTGACATGTGAGAGCTGGCCACACTTTGGACATGACTTCTGTCTCTTCTCTTCCTCTGATCTTTGTTCTGTGGGTCTGTCTCTCCATCTGTAGTTGATGTTGATTCTTCATGTTGGTTTCCTTCTTCATCCTCACTCTCAGTTACACTGAAGCTCTTCTGTTTGTTTAGATCTGCTTCACTGCGAGTATTTTCCTCATAAGAAGGAATCTCCATCAAGGTATCAATCTCCTGCTTTAGATCAAGTTGCTCTTCATCCTGACTAATGCAGATGAGTTCTTGCTCCGCTTTAACCCATGGAGGTTCTGGTTTCTCCTGTTCCTCTTCGGTCTGTGGAGATTCTTGTTTTTCCTGTTCTTGGTCAGTCTGTGGAGATTCTTGTTTCTCCTGTTCCTCTTTAATCTGTAGAGGTTCTGGTTTCTCCTGTTCCTCTTTGATCTGTGGAGTTTCTGTTTCCTCCTGTTTCATTTCAATCTGCTGAGGTTCTGGTTCCTTCAGTTCCTCTTTAGTCTGTGGAGGTTCTAGATTCTCTTGTTCCTCTCTGAAGTTCCTCTGCTGGTTGCAGAGATCTTCCTCTTCAGTCACCAAATGCTGGGGGAGGACTGCAGGGACACAAACACAAGAATGAAACCTTTTAAAGGACTTGGGCCCGATCCAAATTCTCCCCTTCTCCCTTCCCCTTAGCCCCTCCCCTTCATTTATCCCTCCAGGCTTGCTCCAAATGGAGGGTGATGAAAAAATAGTGTCTAATATTTCGGACGTGACTTTCGTTCAATGACGACATCAATATCACCGGTCCGCTAGCATTAGCATGGAGCTTCCAGTGCTTAAATATTAGGGTTGTGGATCATCACTTAGGTGGCGATCCGATTCGATTCACGAATCAAGAGCAACAATTCACGAGTTGAACCACGATTCTTACTTTTTATTATAATGTTTATTGCTATGTGTATGTCTATTTACTAGATGGATGAAAATTGAAATTATTTGTATTTAATCATCATTTATACCTTTATTTAGAACAGGTGATCAGAATAAACTAAACTGATTAAAAAAACCACAAAGATTTAGATAAAAATACTTTTTTTGTCATTTTAAAGTTTTTTTGTTTTTCAATATTCTGGTTCAGCAGTAAAACAACATAAAAAGGATAAAAATCACTTTTTTTTGGGTGATTTAAAAACAAAACCTGAAAATTTTCTGCAGTTTTATTATCTTCAAAGTTCTTCAATATTTTACGTTCTAAGCATCACACATTGCTGCAGAGCTCCTATGAAAAGTCTTTTTTTCACAGCAGAATTAACTGATTCATGTTGATTACATCCACCTTTCAGCAGCGCGAGGCTGTTTCTTCAGAATAAGCTGGAGTTTTGTTAATTACGTCAAATGTTGAAGAGTTATAACCAAAAAAATGTAAACACTGGAGCTAAAGCTCCAATGTTAAAGCTAATTCATTTTTTCAGAAGTTATGTCTGTGAGCGGAACTTCAGTCTCAGTTTTTGAACGGAAAAAAGCTCTCGCTAGTTTTACTTTGAAAACTGGAAGCTTTACCATCACGGAGATGTGTTTACTTCCGGTGGAAGTACGGCGGCTCTTTCAGCTTTGTTTTAGTTCGTAAACTTAAAATCCTACATTAATCTGCATTTCAGAGCAAAAATACACCGTCCCCATGTGATATTTTGATCATCTTTGCTACAATTTACTACATTTATAAAGATCGCGAATCAGCGATCATGGACGTCGCAAATATCCGTACTCGAAATTTTGGGAGCAGATCGTGAATACCCGAGCACCCGGATAGTCGTTACAGCCCTATTAAATATATATAACAGTGGTCTTATAACATTAACCCTTCCGCTCTCCTGGGCCCTGTGCTCACTGCCCAGCACTGTGGAGCTCGACTGGCATTTGCTCAAGAACAGCAGAATTGGTAAGTCCGCCACTGGCGTCCTGTACTTTTCACAGACGAGAGCAGGTTCACCCTGAGCACCTGTAATAGACGTGAAAGAGTCTGGAGAAGACAAGGAGAACGTTATGCTGCCTTCAACGTGGTTCAACATGACAGGTTTGGTGGTGGGTCAGTGATGGTTCTGGAGGCATATCCATGGAGGGACGCACAGACCTCTACTGCCTAGGAAATGGTGCTCTGACTGCCATAAGGTATCCAGATGAAATCCTTGAACCCATTGTCAGACCCTACGCTGGTGCAGTAGGTCCTGGTTTTCTCCTAATGCACGGCAATGCCCGGCCTCACATGGTAAGAGTATGCAGGCAGTACCTGGAGGATGAAGGAATTGAAACAATTGAATGGCCTTCACCATCCCCTACTTAAACCCAATAAAACATCTCTAGGACATAATGTTTCGGTCCATTAGGCGCCGCCAGGTTGCTCCTCAGACTGTACAACAGCTCAGGGATGCCCTCACACAGATCTGGGAGGAAATGCCACAAGACACCATCCGTCGTCTCATTAGGAGCATGCTGCGACGTTGTCAAGCATGCATACAAGCTCGTGGGGGCCACACAAGACAGAGGTGGGGACTCGAGTCACATGACTTGGACTCAAGTCAGACTTGAGTCATGAATTTGACTACTTTAGACTCGACTTGGACTTTCCTACCTTGACTCGGACTTTGATATACATAACTTGTGACTTGACACGGACTTTAGCCCTTTGACTCGGAAAGGCTTGCTATTTTCCCCCATATACATGGATTAAAAAGTATATTGAGAAAGCCACGCGCAGCGGTCTCTCTGTCATTGTTTGTTTACATTCATGTGTGATGTTGGCCAAACATCCAATCATATTAGGGCCAAGTTTGATTGATCTGACAGTCAAACCAATTAAATTGCAGACAAACATACCCCCCGCCTCCCCTTTAAAAGAGCGAGTTCCTGTTTGGGAGTTAGGAAGTTAGGGAACAGAGGTTGAATGCAGTTCGCATTATATCCAGCAAACTCTGTCCTGCTGATGGATTTAATGAGCTTTTCACTCTGGATTGTTTTTTTTAACCCTTCCGCTCTCTTTGGGGTCCAGATGACTCCAACCACATATTGATGTGTGATTCCTTCCATGACAAATGTGATCAAAGGTGGACAGGAACTGTCTGTCATGAACATTAGTGAAACTCAAAAATCAAAGATAAAAAAAGTTCAGCGCACTGTCATGTGGGGTCCAGATGACCCAACCTACAATGTAAACAAACCAAGGAGAGCGGAAGGGTTAATACGTTAGCTTGTTCTCCCTTAACAATTAAAGGTATTGATATATTTAACCCTCGTGCACTCTTATGGGGTCCAGATGACCCCACCCTTACATTAAGGTGTTAGCCCTTTCATGACAAAGGTGGACAAGACTTTATGTCTGTCATTGGACACCAGTAAAGATGGACAATCATTG
Organism: Oryzias melastigma; assembly: GCF_002922805.2. NCBI lineage: Eukaryota > Metazoa > Chordata > Actinopteri > Beloniformes > Adrianichthyidae > Oryzias > Oryzias melastigma. Next base: position 194,826 of record NW_023416899.1, on the reverse strand, counting down.
AAAAAAAAGTTCAGCGCACTGTCTTGTCGGGTCCAGCTGACCCCACGTTTGATGTAAACAACTCAAGGAGGGCTGGAGGGTTAATTAAAGATGCAACAACAAACATATACGCAACACTTTATATAAAAAAAAAAAAATGTACAGCTAAAGGAGAAATTTAATGAAGCAGTTTTTTTTATTATATCAGTTGGAAGAAGGCATTGTTACTACTGGATACAATTTGTTTAAACAAAAATCAAAGAACTACACCAAAAAATGTCTACATAACATTTATCCCACAAATATGTTTATATCCGAATTCTCAGATATAGAGAATAACTGCAGTTTTTGTAATGATGTCCCTGAATTGGTTCTTTACCTCTTCTACCATTGTAAATTCTCACTTGAATTTTGGATCCAATTAGAACGTTTTATAAACACTATAAATTAAACATTAATATTATAATTAATTTTAAACAAATTACTCTTCCAATCTTAATGTTATATACATAAGTATAGAGTAAGAAAAACTCCCAGATTTGAAAGATATATGATTGAGTTCTGTCAATTTTATGAATATCTCAAAAAGATTAAGACACCTGTGGGGAGAATGACCAGAAATGTATGTTCTGATCTGATCATCCTTGTACTTTTGTCGAACCCATGCTGTCCTTGCTTCTGTCTGCTCTCCCAAAGACCATATTCGGCCTGCTTGCACACAGGGTAGGGCCTCACAACTCGTTTCTTTGCTCCTGCACGAGACCTTGTTAGGAACTGTTTATCACCAAAACCATTTTTGGTGTGCTTTTTCTGAAGCATTGGCGTCAATTGACGTCAATACAAGGTATTTGGGGGACGGGGGAGCCTCCTCCTACTGTGGGTTAGTTCACTAACGCCCAGCCTGTTGAAGCCGCCCCTGGAAGATGCTCTGCCGTGGACTGCTGGCTCTCCGGTCCTTTGTGTCAATCGGTAAGAGAACTTATCATCTGTCTGGCCCTTCATATTGTAACTGTTTGTATTACTATGCACTGCGGAGAATAAAGACACAGTATTCTAACAACATAGTGTGTGTGTTTTCCTGTGTAACCACATCTGTTGAACATACAAGAAATTTCACAAAACAACCCCCAAGGCATGTAACACTGGTACAATTTGTGCTTTTTAGTTTAATGAATAATTCCCTGTCTTAGATTTTTTTCTTCTCTTTATCCTCTTTTTTGTTATTTGTTAGAATTCTTTTCTATTAATATTATGGTTATTTCTTACTTGGAATTAATTCCTTCAGGTTGAAAAGTGTCCCCATAACCTTTTTGAATATTGCAATTTTCTGGTTGAAAGATGACATTAGTTGTTGATTATATGTGGAATGCTTGATGTTGTGATTTGTAGTTTTGTGTGATATTAAATAAAGTTCTTAAAAAAAACAAAAACACGTTAGCTTTTATGCTAGCAGCATTTTACGTCTCCAAGACTCTGGTTCCATTCGGACCTATAAACCCTCAGCCGGTAGCCCCACTGTCAAGCATTGCAAAAGCAGTATCTTGAATATTTCTATATTTTACTGGATTGGCCCGTGACTATATAGTGTAACGCTCCTTTAGGCTATGCGCACTGACCTACAGAAGAAGGTGTTTCGGCTCACGGAGCCCAGAGTGTGTGGATTAAAAACGCAACACAGGGATAAAATAATCAATCGATTGTATTGAACAAAAAACAAAAAAAAACAAACAGGACAACAAACATTCATAAACTTCCTAGGGGAGGAAAAAGAGAGAAGAGGGGGAAAAGAGGGGACGAACGTCCAGAGTTCCGCTGTGTTGCAAAGTTCTGACTTTTCGGGTCGAGTGAGACCTTTCGTGTTGTGTTCTCTCTTGTTCAGGGTTCTTGTCTGTGTTTTCAGAG
>NW_023416899.1:190337-192852 GCF_002922805.2 Oryzias melastigma | reverse complement strand
CCCACTGTCAAGCATTGCAAAAGCAGTATCTTGAATATTTCTGTATTTTACTGGATTGACCCTTGACTATTCGCTGCTATAGACAGGCATCAAGCACTAAAATCAAGCTAGCTCCCTCATGTTTCAACCGATTTTTACAAAACATGACTCAAATTAAAGCTTAGAAAATGATTGATGTCGTGGTATATTTACATTTTTAACGTCGCTAAAATCTAAGCTGTAAATACTGCAATAATTGCACCTTATAGTGTTACAGGTAAAAGAAATCATGTCAAATGAACAGATTTAGCCTTTGTGCCAGAATATATAGAACTGAGCTTGTAAATATTTATTACCCAAGCCCAGAAAGGAGGAGGATTGATGAAGTGTGACTGATAAACTTGACAAAGTGAAGTAACAAAACCCAACAAAGAACAACAAAAAAAATGATAACATCCTCTAACACAGAGGTCCCCAACTACCTGCAAGGGGTCTACGGAAGTTTAATAAATTATACCCGTCTTTTTTTTTTTAGGGGACGGTAATCTTTCATTTTGAAAATCGACCGGATTCTCTTGCAGGATTTTTCCTGCTTTAAAATAAGGTGGTGGTGGTGTTTAATCGCAACCTCAGACTGGTATACCTTAAATTTTGCCTGCAACCCCCCACCCCCCCATCAAAATGAAATTGTAAAATCTTAAGCGAAAAAATTAAACTTTCATTATTTATTTGTATTAATTGTAGTATTGAAACTAACTGTGGGGAACATTTAAATATTTCTAATAATTATTAAACATGTACATAATATACACAATGATTAAACCATAACAGTTTTAAGTTTTTTTAATAGGCTATATAACACTTTGGGATTTATTTTAATCTAACACCAGCACATTCAAGAATTTAATCATCATTTCATAAAGTCATCAGACATATTGCTAAAACACATAAGGTCTCTTAATTTTATGTAATTTCAGGAGTGGTTAAAAACAAGTTTATTTTACTTTTATTAAATCACATCATTAAAATAAATGGCACAATGTAACTAACAAACCCATTATTGATACTCAGTGAAACGACACGATTGATGACAGTACTTCCTATAGATTCCATGACTCAGCTATGACTCATAGAGACTACCAATCGCTGGCGATAGGTTGCAGACGTTTGCAAATGGCGATATCCGTTTCAGGAAGTGACGCTGAAGGCGGATGCCTAGTTTCACAAGGAATGGAGGTAATGCATTTCCAATGGGGGACCTCATGGCTCGAAAAGTCCAGTATTTTTACAGTCAATTCAAACAACGCACCTGCAGAAGAATAATCCAGTCGGACCGAACCATTTTCTTGTAAGGGATGGGGGGGTCAACTTTGATGTTTCCAAAACATTTGTAAATATTGTTACCTTGACATTGGAAATCAAAATATTTTTGATTATATATTTGTTATTGGTTTACTGAAATTATTTTTTTTCTGTTCCATCTATTTTTTAAATTGTCATTAGGGTGCTCTGTAGGACCCCACTCAGTCTGGCCCCCTAGAATCAGCCCCTTCTGTTTTGTAAAAAACATTTTTGTGTTAAAATGTTTCACTTGAAGATTTTGGATGGAGCTTCAAAAAAGTCTGATTTGTTTCCTATTGAGCATCAATAATTGATTTGTTGGTTGATGATCTTATAATAGTAAAATAAACTAGTTTTTGAGCACTCTTGACATGACAGCCACCCCCAGGCCGCGAACATATCTTCATGGGTTGACCGGTGCGCAGCCACAAAAAGGTTGAGGACCACTGGTCTAACACACATACAAAAAAAATTGTGTGAGCAACAACTTCTAAAAATCCTCGATCAAGAAAAAAAGGAATCGTAGAAAGTATAAATGTTTTTATTTATATTTTCTGTTCATGAAAGTTCTGTGGAGAAACTTGGATCATTTTGCCTGGTGTCAGGACTCTGCCACTCCTGACTCAGATCTGCCTGCCAGTAATCACCTGATTACATTCACCTGCGCACCCCCCCTTTATGCTACTCTGCTCTCTGCCAGAAAGTTGTCAGTCTTCTGCAGCTCTCCAGCACATGCCTGCTCTGCCTGTCCATGCTGCCCTAGGTTTGGTCAAACCTAGTGAAGCTGTTTTTAGGCAACCCTCCTGCTAGCCTAGGCTTGCTTACATTAAAAGTGGGGTCATCTGGTCCCCACAAGACAGTGAACTTTTTATGGCCCGCAGCAGCAGTCTACTGACTGCAAGGACCATATTGTTTTTGCTTAAACATTCAATCTTTCTGCGCCTTTGAGCCAAAATTTCCCCCCCGCCACATGAACGAAAAGTACCTCAAAATTTTATCACACGTAGGGAAAATTGAAAATGAATTTTTGGCATGTTGCGCGTGACCCCGCCCAACACGATGACATCACGGCGAGCGTTTTTGTCAAAAAAAATGAATGGGCCAAAAATCACCTATGGGGCCAAAAAAAAATATTTCGAAATACGCAAACGAAAGCCCATGCCACATGTTGGGGATAAGCCCTGGAACATTTGAA
>NW_023416899.1:186148-189636 GCF_002922805.2 Oryzias melastigma | reverse complement strand
AAGCTTCATCCATCATGAAGATGTGTTTACTTCCAGTCGCAGTACTGCGGCTCTTTAGGCTTTGTTTTAGTTTGTAAAAAGGATGCAACATCTCTCCCTTTCTCTTTATCTTGGCAGTTGAAATGCTGACCATTTTAATAAAAAATTTGGATATGCAAAAATTGTAAGTAATGTGCAAATAGTAATTAGTCAACTCGTCGATGACACCACAATTTTTCTCAAAAATCTAGACCAAATACCCACTGTTCCTGAGTGAATATATTTTCTAAAGCATCAGGAATGTATTTGCACCACGGTGAAGTTGGATATTTGGCAGACATTCGCTCTGTTCATGGTTAGGGACGGTCAACAAATACGTTTTTTTCTTTTAAGTTGTTATACCTAATTAGTCTAAATCACTCTAGAATAATAAAATTAATTAACATCTATCGGGGTCAGCAACTTAGATTCACTTTTAATGCTTTTTATATTTGTAGTCAATTTTTTCACTGTTTTTTCAGTCTGAATATAAAATGAACCGAAAGCGGAACAACTGAACCAAAACGTCCACCGTACCCGACAGTCACGTGATGTAAACACGTTAGAAATGAGGTGATCAGTCAAATGTAGAGCATTAGATTGTCATGTTAGCCAAAAGAAAATATTTTTTTCCAACTTGTTAGAACGTTTATTTTAACACCACTGAAAAACATTTACCTCACTTTTCTGTTTCTCGTTACGCGGCGCGCACTCGGGTTGCTACCGTGACGTCATCTTAAAAGCTCTATTGTTGTGCCTACAGAATTCTCTTAAAAACAACGCCATAAAAACACCACGATGAGACACGGAAACTCATTCAAATGTGGTCGGATGAATTCATGCTCAATAAAACAACTTCTAACGTGATCCACATTGATTCTACCAACGTGTTTTTTGGCATGTGTACCTGTAGCTTCTCCAGTAACGGTTATGCAGGATTCCTCCGCAAAAAACAAAAATATTAAATAAGCGACAAATCCTGGCAAGCATTTGCAAACCGCAGCGCCTTTCTCTTGACTGAAGGGATCTTTAGTCACGGGGTTTTGTTTACAAATTTTGATCACACTGGAGAGGCTGAGGAGGCGGGCTCAAGGATGACGTCGTGACATGGGCGGGACCAAGGAAGGAGAGAAAAGCGGAGCCTCAGAAATTGACTCGTTTTACTTGGTATTCAAATGGGCCACAAAAATTACTCATATTTCCCAATGTAATATATGATCATATATATGGATATAGTTCACTCTGAAAGGGTGAATAGAATCATGGAATGGCCCATTTAATGCTCTGAGACCAGAGTGCCAATAAACAAAGCCACCGACCAACACATTTTTATGTGTTAACAAGACCATTTTGTCAACCAGATATTGACTTTAGTGTTTCTGTGCGACATCTCTGTTATTGAGTTTCCCAAGTTTGTGAAATGATTATAAATGTAAAAAACCTTATTATTGAATCTAATCTGCAGAAATTTAAAGAAAGAATAGTCAAATGGGATTTCACTAAACTGGTATTAGGGGTGGGCAATATGACGATATAAAACCGTCTTACGATCTCCAAAGCTGACGATCTGTCATTTTTGAGAGATCGTTTTATCACGATCTTCTATGAAAAGCTGCAAGAGCAAGAAGGCAAAAGCTCATTGACAGCTGTGACTTTAAATCCGAGATTCTCCTCCTCCTCCTCCTCCTCCCCGGTGTGTTTTCTTGTAATCAATGACATATATTACTGGATTGGAAGTCACGTGACATACGGCGTGACAGACGTGTGCCGTCATTATGGATCGAGTCTTCTCGAGTAATGAATGACGGAGGTCTGAAAAAGTAACAAAAAGAGACGCAGTGTTTTGCAGTCGACTAGGGCTCCCACAAACGATTATTTCAATAGTTGACTAATCTCCGATTATTTTTTTCGATTAGTCGACTAATCGGTTCATGCAAAACACTCATCTTAACCATCATTACCTTTAAACTTGAGGTCTTTAAGCTATATTCTAACTAAAATAAAGACAATAGTTTATCAATCTTTTAATGAATCATTCAGCTTTTCTCCTTCATTTGTTTCTGGCATTAAAACAAGACTTAAATCAAATGAGGTAATCTGAATTAACTACAGAAAACTTATTAAAAGCCTGCAATTCTTTTTTTAAAGCTTTAAAACACATATTTAATAAAACATTTCTAAAGTATTTCAAAAGCTATTTGCAGATATAAACACACTCAAAATATTTTCTCACTGAGGCCCATTTATTGAAGCAAAACACAAATAACATCTTTGAACTGAAGATATTCCTATACATAAAAAAAAAACCTCAGGATGCCCATAGAAACAAAAAAAATAAATAAAAAGGGGGAAATTTATATTTTTTAAAAGGGAGAAAAGCAGGGGATGTTAGAATGTACATCAGTACTTTCATTCTTTCATCACATCCACTGCACATGCGCAGACCGATACTTCATATTTTCAGTTTGGGGGAGAACCCATAAATCTGTGTTACTTCTTCAATGTTTTGGTTGTTGTTTGTTGTCATTTTTGTGACTTCAAGTTAACTGTAGCTTAGTGCATATAATGTAATGCTACACTTGTAAACTTAGCTCTGGACTTTTAGGTGAGCTCCTTCACTTCTGGGACTCGTAGTTTTAAATCGTTCCATAACTCTGCTGCAGATCCGTACCGACACACAGCCTCTCTGTCTGCGCGGTGAATGTTTCATAATCCGCTCTTCGAACTTAATGACGTGATCGCGACGGAATATGAATGAAGCCTTGGACGAGCGGTTCACGTCCAGTACAAATTCATAACCCGCGCCGTCCACGCGGCGTTTGGTTAGAAGAGCGCAGATTATGAAACGTTCACTATGCAGACAGAAGCGCCGTAGACTCGGATCTGCTGCAGATCTTCTGGTTCATCTCCAAACAGCGCAGTAATGACAGCCGCGACAGCGCTAGCTGTGTTAGCGCTGATGTTAGCTTAGCTAGACGAAGCTCTCTGTTCAACGTGATCAAACTCAGTCTTAACATGCTTCATCTTCAGGTGATCATTTATCGCCGTCGTGCTCTCATGGAACACAAGTTCTGTCTTGCAGAAATTACATTTAGCACCTTTTCCTCTTTTATTTTCCTTATGTTTTCCTCATTTTCGAGCTAGCGTGTTGTTATGAGCCTACGGAGAACTTCCTGTGACGTCACTGCTGACCGGAGTAGCACCACTGCGCATGTGTGACAAAGAGAATGGCAGACCCGGCATTAGAAAGCACGAACCGTAGTTTTAAGATCAAAACAAGGAAAAAAACAAACAAAAAACGACGCTTTGACGACCAAATTATTCGTAGACTATTTTAATAGTCGATTAGTCGTCGATTAGTCGAATAATCGTGGCAGCCCTACTGTGCACGTCTCCGTATTTTTCGGACTATAAGTCGCACCGGAGTATAAGTCGCAGGGGCCAAAAAATGCATAATGAAGAAGAAAAAA
>NW_023416899.1:182526-186123 GCF_002922805.2 Oryzias melastigma | reverse complement strand
TAGTTTTAAATCGTTCCATAACTCTGCAGCAGATCCGTACCGACACACAGCCTCTCTGTCTGCGCGGTGAATGTTTTATAATCCGCTCTTCGAATTTAACGATGTGATCGCGACGCGGAATATAAATGAAGCCTTGGACGAGCGGTTCATTTCCAGTACAAATTCATAACCCGCGCCGTCCACGCGGCGTTTGGTTAGAAGAGCGCAGATTATGAAACGTTCACTATGCAGACAGAAGCGCCGTAGACACGGATCTGCTGCAGATCTTCTGGTTCATCTCCAAACAGCGCAGTAATGACAGCCGCGGCAGAGCTAGCTGTGTTAGCGCTGATGTTAGCTTAGCTAAACGAAGCTCTCTGTTCACCGTGATCAAACTCAGTCTCAACAAGCTTCATCTTCAGGTGATCATTTATCGCCATCGTGCTCTCATGGAACACAAGTTCTGTCTTGCAGAAATTACATTGACACTTTTTCCGCTTTTATTTTCCTTATGTTTTCCTCATTTTTGAGCTAGCTTGTTGTTATGAGCCTACCAAGAACTTCCTGTGACGTCACTGCTGACCGGAGTAGCACCACTGCGCATGTGTGACAAAGAGAATGGAAGACCCGACATTAGAAAGCGCGAACCGTAGTTTTAAGATCAAAACAAGGAAAAAAACAAACAAAAAACGACGCTTCGACAACCAAATTATTCGTAGACTATTTTAATAGTCGAGTAGTCGTCGATTAGTCGAATAATCGTGGCAGCCCTACTGTGCACGTCTCCATGTCTGGCTTAAGAGAATCTTTCAGTGAGGAGCCACACTTTGGCAGCACGAAGCTGCTGCTCTGTCTATAACAGGGGAGCGCAGTATGGGAAGAAAAAGGTGTCCAAAATAGCAAGCAAATGCGGGCAGGACGGTGGCTCACCTGGACATGCTTTACAGATAATTATTATTTTAAATATTTAAATGCTCCCACAATTTTAATAGATCAGTTACTACCAAATATTAATTTAAGTTTAATTGTAATTGTTTTATTCAGGACTTAGTTTGGGCAACAAAAAATGTGCATTTTGGGGGTTACTGCAGAGAGATTTGGTAATTTCAAAACTATTTTCAAACATTCTTCTCCCAGTTTTTATAGATTTTGTCTCAAACAAGTAAATGTATCCAGAAATGACAGGTTTTCGTTTTTTTGTTTATGACCAAAGTTCAAAGATATTTTGTTTTATTAAATTGGGCTCAATTCAAAGGGCAATTTTTTTTAATGTAATACATGTGAGGGTATATTTAAGCTTTGAAGTACTGTATATATGTTTGATCAAATATATGTTTCGAAACGTTTCAAAAGATAAATTTTAAGCTTTTATATCACTATTTATTTATTTTTTTTTAAGTTTTTACTGATCCGAGATCCAAACCGTGACCATAAAACCATGACACGATCCGAACCGTGAGTTTTGTTATCCGTTACACACCTAGTTTGGACCAATTAGGTATAAAAATTGAAAATCAATTGAAAAGAAACTTTATTTGTTGACGGTCCCTAACCATGAACAAAGTGAAAGTCTGCCGAATATTTAATATCCAACGAACTTCTCCTCGGTGATGGATGTATTTGTCTGCAGGTGGATGCAGTGAACAACATACCTGCAATGTGGAGCTGAAGCTGCGGGTTCCAGGTGATATCCAGCAGTCTGCGCTGACCACAGAGCTCCTCATTCTCATTCTGGACGATGGTTCCTTCACAGAGTCTGAAGGTTTCTTCAGCAGCAGAAAGTTGTTCTCTGACAGAATCTTTCTGAGCAAATGAAGACATGGTTCCTGCAGCTGCAGAAGATCTTCAGCTCCAACAAACACCAAAGTCCTCTGAACAGCAGCAGCTCCGATCATCTGCTAGTCTCACAATCACAGCCACGTTGTCTTTACGTTCAACACGTATTCACTCATTTACGACACTTTGGCTAAATGTGATCGCTTGGAATCGAATCACGTATCGATACATGTCTGTAGAAATCTCACACACGTCCGAACAAAACACCGCCTTCGTTTCAGCACAAGCTAACGCAGCTAGCATGCTAGCGCGGCCTTGTTCTGCTTACTTCCGGGTCACGACAGGAACGTAAAACAAAAAGGATTCAAAACTAAAACCATGTTTATTAAAAATGACACAAATGTAAAATTACAGTTTCAGACAAGAAATTGCAAGGTTCGTTTTAAAGTATAAATTTTATTTTATTTTCTTAAACCAAGATGCTAAGGGGATGTGACGTCATTCCAACCATCTGAACTACAAAATAAAAATGACTACAAAACGCACCCATTTTCAAATATGTTTGGGGGAAAATCTGTTTGGTAGTGATGAGAAACTTTGTTCTATTGCTGAGACTTATTGGAGACTGAAGCCTTTTTTTCTCTTCTGTTTGTGTTTTCTGCTGTGAAGAGGAGCCTGCAGTAAACAGACATGTTGGAGTCACATCCATGTTGAAATAGTTTCATAGTATGAGGAGAAATGCTTAAAACTGGAAGAGATGGACTGAAGTACAAATACATGGGATGGGTAAAGGACCATCAGATTCAGTGTTTATCAAAGTTTTAATGAGAAAAAGGCTGCAGATAGTTTACAGACAATATTCGTTTTTTCCTTTTTCTTTTTTTAAACCCTTTTCTGCAGTGTTATCTCACTTCAAAAAATAATAATTTATTGCTACAAGTTAAATTACCAAAAAGTAATTGAGTTGGTAACTTAATTACTAAATCTTAAAAGTAACTAGTTACTCAATAAAGTAACAACTCCAGTTGTTAAAATGTGATGATAATTTCAATGTTTTTCTCAGATGCCTGCAAACATGACAAAACATTAAGATATAATAATTGAATGAAAATGACACTTCTACCTCGTATAGTTCTACTAATGAATTTATGTTTTTATCAACTTCTTTTAGATTCCCTATTTTTATTCAAACAAACAAAATAGTTTCAATTACAGTAATAGAGAGGAAAAATGAAAACACAAAACCACCGACAAGAACAATAACATTATATTTCTCTGCTGCACTTCAGTCATTCTCTTTTATTGTTCATTAACATGATCTCAACATTATGATTCAGAATTATTTCACCTAAATCTCCTTTGTCACTCTCCCCTGTCCAGTGAGATAACCCACCCCACGGTGGTGCATCACGACCGGCTCCGGTCCGACATTCCTGGCTGCTCTGTGCTTTAAAGTGGACGCCGCCCGGTCCTCGCCGCTGGAGAAGGACCGACCAAAAATGGAGGACCAAAATTAAACATTTTATGGTCATTTTACTGTTTCTGCTAAGCCAAGTCATTTCCTAGTGCCGTCCAAATCTACCAATTCCAAAATCGAGTGCACTAGAAATTTCCCAGAATTCTTTGTTAAAAACTAGTGTCCATTGATGCTCACTAGATTAGCGAATATAGACCACAATGCACTGCGTTCAAACAATTTCCAACAAAAAATGTAATATTTAAATAAATCATTTACATGTTTTACCATCAGAACACAGTGGAGTCATAAATAAACATTGTTAAACCTTTCTATTGATTTGATTATTGGACTATAGTTTTTCAGTAGTCAGGGATTTTTTTTTT
>NW_023416899.1:179843-182476 GCF_002922805.2 Oryzias melastigma | reverse complement strand
AGGCACAACTTATATTAACATTCCAGTACGGAGTCGATCTTTACGTATCTTGGACAGTTGTGTCCAAATTCCTGCCTTTTCACTATATAGTTCACTATAGTGCGTTTGCCCAAAATCCAGCGCACTAGTTAGTCCTACACTATGTAGTTTTTTAGTAGTTAGGGGTTAGAGGAGGAATTCGGACACAACCTAGGATTGTTTGAGATCATACAGGTGGATCCAGTGCTGCGCAGATCGCCTGGATTGTGGTGCATGTTGGGTAGTTTTCGCTCTGACGTCACATGTCAATCATCATAAAAGCATCACGATAAAGGGTGGGTCCAAAGCGCCTATCCAGACGACTGCAGCTGGAAATTGTTGTGTTATTGCTTTATAAAAATGCTCTCGGGTAAATCGTGCTGAAGACGGAAACTTTATTCTCCGTTTTCCACAATGTATCACAAACACAACTCCCATCAATCAGCCAGCTCCCCCTAGTGGCTCCTCCACTCATGACATTCCTTCAACTCTGGTTTAACCTCAACATGGCTAATACCACTGCTTGAATTCTTCAGCATTGAAACATTCCTCTTCTTAGTTTTTAGAGCAGAAAACCACTGCGTCTGACCTTTGACCTCCACAAACATCAACTCAGAGAAAGAAGAGAGACTGATTGAAAACGTCACCAAGTCTGACTTTGAAGACGAAGAACTTCTAAAGATTGTTCCAGAGAAACAAACCTTCATGTCTCTGCTTTGATTCTAAACCACTTTTTTCTATCAAGCAGAAACTTAAGGTTTGAAATGAAAATGAAATGTTGGATTGAATGTCCAGACTAGAGCAGAAGAAAATCACAACACAACAAGTGATTGTACAGACTCACAACAACAGTTGTTGACACACATTTGATCCTGAAATCAGAAACTTTCTGCTTTGGATGGAAAAACCAACCAGACAGAAAGTTGGAACAGTGGATTTTTGTTCATCAGCTTTTGAAAGTTTTTCTTTCTAGATAAATGGAATCCATAGAAAAAGAAGGTCAAAACAAATGAAAGGAGCTTCCTGACACTTTATGGTTCAATGGAACAAACAACAGACTCACAAATGTTGCATTTGAGGGACTTGAAGTCCTGAAGTGAAACAGGAAAAGAGTTTAAAGCTACAAAGAATTAAGTCTGCTTTCATCATGACACTGATTCTCCAGAGAATTCACGTGACCTGCTCTCTCTCTCTCAGTGTATTTTAAAGGAAGGGTGACCTCTGCTGGCTGCGTGTGGGAACTGCATGTGAGGATCAGTATTTTATTTCTTTTCTAAATGTATTCTTTCTTTAACAAAAATATAATTATTATTCTTCAGCTTTTGAGCTCATTCTAATAATAAGCATTTTTTTTACTTTATTTTTGCGTTATCTTAAATAAAACTTATGTTATGTTAAAATGTTTGTTTACACATAATAGTTCACCCATCGTTTGTCAAGAAAATGTGATACAAAATGTGACTTTATGGAAAGATTGTGAATGGCAAACCTGTTTTACCAAAGCCACAGGCAGAGATTTGTAGTTAATATGTTTTTTACAGCGTTGGAAACCTTCAGAATCAATATTGTTTTAATGGTAAAGTGATTTCATGCATGCATTTCTATAGACAAAACCTAAAACAATTGTGCCAGATCATGGGATAACTGTTTCTCTTTAGTATTCAATCTCATTTTCATTGAATCTCCTTTCAGTTATGGAGAAGTGTTTGCCCACTGGACAGAGGAATGCCAGGACCTCCTTAATGGGAAACATCCACCAGTTTCAGGCTGAGGTCAGTTATGAAGACTATCAAAAGGATCTTGGTTCATTAGAGGTGTAACAGCGATTTGATTTAATCTATTGGATTCAGCTTCAGTATTGAACCAGTTTAAATTATCCAAATTATCTAAAATCTGACCAAAGATGTATTTAGACTAAATTTCCAGCAGTCTGAGTCTGGTAGAAATACCTGGCACTGAACAGTGCAGGTGAAGTGTCCAGATTCCTCATTTTTAAATTGAATATGTGTACAAACAAACAAGTCAAGAAGAATTAATATAAAATGAATTTATATTTTAGTTTAGCAAAGTTCTGTTGTTTTTCCACATGATTCTCGATTCGTCTTCAGACAGATTGTGTCATTCTTGTTGTGCGTTTTACGCCCTGTGTTTGCACACAGAAACAGCCAGCTAAACTCCTTGCTTCAAAGTTGTAAAACTACAAAGACAGAAAAATAGTATTTAGAAACTCATCTATATAGAATTAATAAACATCTCTCACTTACAGGGATTGCTTTCCATAGGACTGTTAGTTGAAGGACTAAAAGATAAAACTGCAGACGTTGTGTGTATGCAAACAAACTCTTTTGCTATGACAATGAACAATAAGCTGGATTCAAAATAAAACTTTATCGAAACTACAAAAATTAGCAAGCGCTCCTGGAGCAGAACACAGATCAATCTGGTTGGATCGGAGGATTAGAAAATCAATTAAACGTAAAATAAATTAAACATTTCATGAAAATACTACCCTGACGGTGTTACAAATTGTCACAGACAGGCAGACAGCTGGTTCCAAGTGCAGCAGGTTTATTATCAGAGATAATAGTCCACACAACTAAGCAGGGTCAGACAGG
>NW_023416899.1:165692-179751 GCF_002922805.2 Oryzias melastigma | reverse complement strand
GCTCGGTGTTGCAGGCAGGGTGGCACAAACAAAACTTCGCAGTGAGTGTGGCTCTGTGTGCTGCTTAAGAAGCAGGTGGGTGATTGTACGATTGGAGACAGCTGAGCAGGAACCAGGAACTGTGGACTGGGGCTTCTGGGAGATGAAGTCCAGATGAGGCTCAGGAGTTTTAGAATTCAGGTGATGGCTCCCTCTGGTGGTCTGAGGGAAAAACAGACTGATTCATGACACAAATAGGCTCACTTTTAGATATGATTAGAGAAAAATATTTGTCTTCTGGATAAAACAATGTAAGAACAATAATGCAAAGGGGAAAAAAAAGGTCTGGTCACTCTGATTTTTCATCTGCAGGTTTGGTAATCCTGTTGAAGAGGGAGAGATTCTGTCCCTCTCTCCTGGCGATGTGATGTAGGTAATTGAAAATTGATATGATAGAAACTAAATCCTGTAGTTTATTACATATTTACACTTTGCACATTCAGGCTCTGCATGAGGACCTGACCAAAGGGAGAGTGCGTTCCAACAGAATGTAGCTGTGGCAGAACCCAATGTCCTCATGACCACTGAAACAGCACTTGAAGCAGAAGACACTTGAGTGACCAGCGGGTATTTTAAAATCTCATCAGTTGTGTGTGTGTTCATACATTATTTGTTCTGATATTTCTCTATTTTTCATCAGATTTTTCCACTACTGAGGGCCATTGAAGATGCCACAGGAGTCGGGTCTTCTTTTGTTCTCTGATCTGTTTCAGAGGTTCTCTCAGGTGTTTATAAGTTTCTTGTGGAGGAGGATCTACGTGGAATTATTTCCTGCAGACTCTAAATTCTTCCTTCGTATTAACAATATCTAGTCTGCAAGGTTTAATGCTAAAAGATCCAATGCTACAAAACCATTATTTATTCAAATTGTTTTTTTCTTCAAACCCAAAGGGCCTCAATGCAGGTTGAAAAGAGCCGCATGTGGCTCCAAGTGCCTCAGGTTGCAGACCCCTGATCTAGTCTCATAATCCATTCATGTCCTGCTGCAGCTGTGCGCAGCACAACAAGACCACACCAGCATACGCTTAGCACACCCCCGCCGCGTGTTCACATACCCCGTCATGTGCGCGCCAGCAATATCCCTCATCACACTCCCACCTTACAGCTTGCGCACCTGCACTTAGTCCAACAAGAGCCACAAAGTCCCACCTCAGAGTTAGAAAAATACACTTTAATGATGTTTTTCTGGCCATTAAGACATTTATTAATAAAATATAGCTTTAAAATAATCTCTGCAATGGAGTTTTTCTTTATAAAATTAACTTCTTTTACTTTTGGAAGAAGCTCTTACAAGTTCCTTTCAAAATAAAATGCATCTTGTGTTTGATCAGATCCTGCAGCTGCAGCAGATTTACTTGAACTAAACATGTAATAATGTATTTTCAATCATTACTCTAGTATTCCTTCATCTTTTTACACTTTGACTATTCAATATAAACATAACAACTTTGGTGTAGAATAAAAATACTTTTAAAACAATATGCAATACTGTGACAGACTGGCGACCTGTCCAGGGTGTACCCCGCCTTCGCCCATCAGTAGCCGGGTTAGGCTCCGGCACCCCCGCCACCCCGAAAGGGAAAAAGCGGTCTGGAAGATGAATAAATAAATGAATATGCAATAAAATTATGTCATTCTGATAATAATCCGCTCTGATAGCAGATGAAACATTTTACCATCTTTTTGCTCAGTTTTGTTTACATCTAAGGATAAAGAACAAAATGTAAATAATTAAAGTAAATGAACCAATTCTACAAAACCATCATTTATTCTAATTGTTTTTTCGTCAAACCCAAAGGGCCTCAAATGAGTGAATAAAGCTTCATGTTCTGAAGATAAGAAGTCTCCTTTTCTTCATTGCCACATAGGTACGCTTTTCATAGCAATCCAAAAAATATTGGTTGATTGGCTGATCTTGTTCATTTCAAGAGTAGATTGTGGACAACACAAGACGATAAAACATAGATTTTTCAAACTCCTTATAGAAATGATGAAATGCGTTGATTAGAGAATAAAAAAACATAAACAAAGACATACTTTTGTAACATTTGATTAATTTCACATTTCAGTAATTATTCTTGCATATTACACAGTGTAAAACTCATTGGTTGTGAATACAACTTTGATTATTTCACCACATTTAAGTTAACACGTTTACACATTTGGAATTATTGAAAGACCAGTAGGTCTTGAACTCAACTCATCTTCATATAGTGAAATTGGAGTTTCTTTATAAGTTTTTTTTCTTGAATTTATGGATGTTTGAGCTGATTACATAACCTGTTTCGTGCCAAACACAGAAACTTTGGTGGTTCTTATCAATCTGACATTGAAGTTCTTATATTCTCTCAGTTTGTAGCCTCCTTCATTTCCTAAGAACTGTTTATTGATGTTGTACAGCAGAGGTGGGACCAAGTCATTGTTTTGTAAGTCTTAAGTAAGTCTCAAGTCTTTGTCCTCAAGTCGGAGTCAAGTCACAAGTCAAGACTGACAAGTCCCCATTTGAGTCACAGTCCCACTATTATTGTTTCAAGTCATTGAAAAAAATAAAATAAAATCCATAGACTGTGTGTGCTTTTATGAACTGTATTTTGTAAGCTTATATAAATTGACTCTGAATTTATGCATCCCCCCTTCAAAAATCTAAAATGATTTCTCTATAATAATAATAATAATAATAAAAACTCATTCTGTATATTTTTTAAAACATAGCACACACATATTGGACTGAGGAAGAATGTAAAATACATAGCAGTTCAGTTTTCACACACACACACAAAATATATATGAAAAATATATCTAGTTTTACATTTAACATGACTTTTTTAATTATGTCATGGTCCAGTATAAACTGATAGACAAATTAAAGTAAATATTTACACCATTAAATTATTTAATAAATGTGTCAACAATTGTTTAAAAACTGTATTAAATAAATCAAATGGCCATTCAAGTTGTTAAAATTTCAGTAAAAGTCCATTTTTTAAATTCCATGTTTTATTAATTGATTTCATGATTTGATGAAATATTTCTATGTAAGTGTTTATGACTCATAATTTAAAATAAAAATCAATACTGGAAATGCTTTTTTTATTTTCACAATGTAACTGTATATCTTATCTCTTAACCCACAATGGCAATGAAATAAATACATATCATGAAATATTTAAATGTTCTATTTTAATATTTTAATGCCACATTTATTTCAACAATTATTTATTGATTTCAACATTTTTTTATTTATTGCCACTTTTGAATAATTGACACATTTATTTATTTATTTAATGGTGCATATATTTATTTAATTTTGGCTCTTTCCAGACTCCATAAGAATTAGAGTTGTGAACAAATATGTGTTGTCATGGTCACACACAGACTTAGGCAACATCGTCTCAGCATAAACTACAACCACAATGATTAAATTAACAACTGAAAAATATATAATGAAATACGAAAATTTAATAGTAAAAACCAACCAACAAGAAGTAAACATCATCATTTTTTTTTATTTAATCTGACTTTGAGAATTCAAAACAACACATTTCTATTCAGTGGAATGTCTAAAAGAATGCATTTCATGATAAGTTAAATATTTTGTTTCCATCAGTTCAGTAAATGAAACTCGTGATTATAGAATCATCACAAATTCAAATGCATCAATTCTTTATTTTGAGCAATTGTTTTTTTCGTTCACAGCTGCTCCAAAGACGCCACTGCTGTTAAACTCACTAAAACTATATCTTATGTCACAACTTGGCTGCAGGAATGCTGTCTGCAACTTAACATCTCTAAAACTGTGGGCATGTATTTCACTAAAATAAACAGAACATCAGCTGACCCTGAGGTAATTATCAAGATAGGAAATTTATTCAAAATGAGATACAAATTTTGAGCCAGTTAGTATACATGTTTACTAAACCTTTTCTTCACAAAACTATTATCTGCCAACATGACTTAACAAAATATAAACTAGAATTATTTTATATTTAGAAAATGTTCACAAATCACATAAAAACTGTAAAAAAAGAATTAGAGACATGTAAAAATATTTCTAGTGTCTTTATGGTAACACACTTAGACAGCATTGTCTCAACATAAACCATAATGACTATGGTTACCATAGCAATATAATAACAGCACAAACATCTCCAAAAAGAAAAAAACTAACAATAACATTTCCTTAAAAGTACATTTTTACTGTCATAATTAAAAAAAAAGATATTTTACAAGTGTATTTCATTAACATTTTTAAATGAAACGAGTTGCAGTGTTCCAATGCTTATTAATTTTTTACCGTTTCACTAAAATGTTTCTATTACTTTTCCGGTTTGACACAAAAACCCAGACAACTCAAGACGCTTGTATGTAACTTTTGTTTCTAAAGGTGATTTTGGAATTTCTCCAGATGGGAGCAAATGCCCCCCTTCCATATTTGCAGATGTCTTTGACCATTAACCCCTGTGAAAAAGTCGGAATACTGTATTTCCGCAAGCTGCTTTTCATATCTGGATGCAATTGTTCACTGAAGCACAGCCATTTCTCTTTGTGGCTGGTCTCATTTCATGACTTTAACCTAGAGCCGGTCTCGGGAGTGAGTCTTTGTTGTTTCTTCTTTTCAGAGTCGATGCTAAAATTAAAGTATTTTGAAGGCGTTTAACCTGAGCGCAGTGCTGGCAGCGTACACACTCCCTGGAAGGAGCTGGTCCCCCACGTTCATACGTATGAATGTGAGGACCCAGTCGATTTCATGGATTGGATTGGATTAAAACGTGCATTGCATTCTTTATACGTAAGAGGCTTCTCTCCTGTATGTATCTTCATGTGTCTTTTGAGAGTACATATTCGATTAAAACTCCAGTCACATTCTTTACACATAAAAAGCTTCTCTCCCGTATGAGCTATCATGTGTCTTTTGAGATGAGATATTCGGTTAAAACTTCTGTCACATTCTTTACACGTAAAAGGCTTTTCTCCTGTATGAGCCGTCATGTGTGTTTTGAGATTACATATCTGACTAAAACTTCTGCCACACTCTGTACACGTAAAAGGCTTCTCTCCTGTATGTATCTTCATGTGTCTTTTGAGAGTACATATTCGATTAAAACTCCAGTCACATTCTTTACACATAAAAAGCTTCTCTCCTGTATGAGCTATCATGTGTCTTTTGAGATGAGATATTCGGTTAAAACTTCTGTCACATTCTTTACACGTAAAAGGCTTTTCTCCTATATGAGCCGTCATGTGTGTTTTGAGATTACATATCTGACTAAAACTTCTGCCACACTCTGTACAGATAAAAGGCTTCTCTCCTGTATGAACTGCAATGTGTCTTTTGAGAGTAGATTTTCGACTAAATTTTCTGTCACATTGTTCACATGTAAAAGGTTTCTCTCCAGTATGAAGTGCCATGTGTATTTTAAGATGAGAGCTTTGGCTAAATTTTCTGTCACATTCTTTACACGTAAAAGGCTTCTCTCCTGTATGAGTTCTCATGTGTCTTTTAAGATGAGATATTCGACTAAAACCTTTGTCACATTCTTTACAAGAAAATGTCTTCTCTGTTGTCTGTGTTCTTATGTGTCTTTTGAAATGAGATACACCGCTAAAACATTTGTCACTTTCTTTAAATAAAAAAAGCCCCCTTTCTGTGTGAGTCCTTAAATGAGTTCTGAATTTGAAGCAGGAACAAAAACTTTTACCACATTCTTCACAGACATAAGGGCCTTCATCAGACTTTGTTTTCATGTAGGTAGACATATTATGAGCATTTTCAACCTGTGGAAGTTTTTCTTCCTCTTGCTCTCCTTCATTCTCTTGAGGTTCTGGTTCCTCCTGCTCCTCTTTTATCTGAGGAGGTTCTGGTTCCTCCTGCTCCTCTTTTATCTGTAGAGGTTCTGGTTCCTCCTGCTCCTCTTTTATCTGAGGAACTTCTGGTTCCTCCTGCTCCTCTTTTATCTGTAGAGGTTGTGGTTCCTCCTGCTCCTCTTTTATCTGAGGAGGTTCTGGTTCCTCCTGCTCCTGTTTAATTTGTAGAAGTTTTAGCTCCTTCAGTTCCTCTTTTGTCTGTGTAGATTCTGGAACATTCTGTTCCACTCTGAAGTTCCTTTGCTGGTTGCAGAGATCTTCCGTTTCTGTCAACCGATGCTGGGGGAGGTCTGCAGGGACACAAACACAAGAAAGCTACAGTTTTTGTAGTGTTAAGTATCAAATAAATTTTAAATCACATCAGTCAGATGTCCTACATGTAGGACATCCGACATACACTAAGAATGTAGCCACAAGGGGGGGCAAGCCAGGGTCTCATTGTGCCGGTCCCAAGCCCGGATAAATACAGAGGGTTGTGTCAAGAAGGGCATCCGACGTAAAACTTGCCAAATCAAATATGCGAATCAGACCTACGAAATCCATACCGGATCGGTCGAGGCCCGGGTTAACAACGACCGCCATCGGTGCTGTTCACCGACAGGGTGCCGGTGGAAATTGGACTACTGTTGGTGGAAGAAGGAGAGGAGGAAGGCGGGTTCGTAGGGAGAGAGAGAAGAGGAAAGTCACTAGTGTTGGACTGAGAGTTGGGACTTTGAATGTTGGAACTATGACAGGAAAGGGTAGAGAGTTAGTGGACATGATGCAGAGGAGAAAGGTAGACATACTGTGTGTCCAGGAGACCAGGTGGAAAGGTAGCAAGGCTAGAAGTTTAGAATCAGAATCAGAAACGTTTATTGTCATTGCACATGGGGATACAATGAAATTGCAGCAGCCTTGAACATAAAGAAGTTAAAAAATAATAATTATAATAATAAAATAGAATAAAATAGAATAAAAAATAGAAATACTGTATTTACAACTCTTGACAAGAAAATGAACAATCTGTACAGAACTGTTAAATATTAAATATTTGTGGATAAAATAGAATGGAGTGAGGTAAGTTGCTGTGAGCACAGCATAATAAATATTGAGTTATTGCACAGTGAACCGGTTATTGCACAGACAGGATATTGCACGCATAGTGAAAGTCAGAGTGAGGTGTGGTTGGTGGAGGTATGTGTATTCCGTATGGTAATTGCCTGTGGGAAGAAGCTGTTCCATAGTCTGTTTGTTCTGGGTTTGATGGACCTGCACCTCCTTCCAGAGGGCAACAGTTCAAACAGATGGAAAGCAGGATGGGTGGAGTCGTTGGTGATGCTAGTCACTCTGCCAATGCCAGCAGCACTCATGCATCCCCAGATCATGACACTCCCACCACCATGTTTGACGGTAGGCAAGACGTACTTGTCGTTGTACTCCTCACCTGGTTCCCACCACACACGCTTGACACCATCTGAATCAAATTGGTTTTACTTGGTTTCATCAGACCACAGGATATGGTCCTTAGTTTGTCCACAGCAAATTGTTTCCAAGCTTTCGTGTGCATCATCTTTAGCAGAGGGTTCCTTCTAGGATGACAACCATGCAGAGCAATTTGATGCAGTGCGCGGCGTACGGTCTAAACACTGACAGGCTGACCTCCCATCCCTTCGATCTCTGCAGCAAAGCTGGATGCACTCATCCGTCTGTTTTCCAAGGCCAGTCTTTGAATGTGACGCCAACAAGGTGCACTCAGCTTCTATGGACGACCATGGCGAGGCCTGTTCTGAGAAGAACCTATTCTCTTAAAGCGCTGGATGATCTTGGCCACTGTGCTGCAGCACGGTGTCAGAGTGTTGGCTATTTTCTTACAGCCTAGGCCATCTATATGTAAAGCAAACTTTTGTTTTTTCAGGTCTTCTGAGAGTTGTTTGCCATGAGGTGCCATGTTGAACTTTCGGTGGCCAGGTTAAGAGAATGGAAGAGCTTTTATACCAAATTTAACTCACCTGCTAACTGATGACACCTGAGACAGTGTAACACTAATGGCTCACATGACAAAGTGGAAGGAAAATGATCAATTGTGCTCAATTTGTACACTTTCACTAGAGGTGTACTCACTTTTGTTGCCAGGGGTTCAGCTATTATTGGCTCTATTTTTAGTTATTTTGAGGGGACAATAAATTTACACTGCTATACTAACTTTAGACTGACTACTGTTCATTGTGTCAAAGATTCATGTATGCAGTGTTGTCCTAAGAAAAGATATAACTAAATGTTTGCTGTATACACCAACATAAAAGGTGCATACAGGGCCGCACCCCACCCCCACTTCGGACACTCAGACCACATGTCTTTGTTCCTTTACCCGGCCTACAGACAAAGACTCCAACAATCAGCTCCAGTCACCAAACCGGTTCAGGTCTGGACACCTGAGATTGAGGACACACTGCAGGACTGTTTCACTACTACAGACTGGGATGTGTTTAAAGCTGCAGCTACTCTGGAGGACTCTTCTGTCAACATACAGGACTATGCTGACTATGTGACTGGGTACATCAGCACTTGGCAGCACTGCCCACCATCCAAGTCAGGACGTTTCCCAACCAGAAGCACTGTATAAACGGTCAGGTATGTTACATGCTGCGTGCTCGTTCCATTGCTTTTACATCCGGCAATGAGACTGAGTACAAAGATGAGAAGTACGGACTGAGGAAGGCCATCACAGCAGCTAAGAAGCAGTACAGAGAGAAGCTGGATGGCTTCTACTCCACTGCTGACTCTGGGCGCATGTGGAGGGGCCTGCAGCACATCACAGACTACAGGAACGGCTCCAGTACCATTCGGGCAACAGACAGCCTGCCGGATGACCTCAATACTTTCTATGCACGGTTTGAGACCTCCACCCCCATGCAGAGAGGAGGCCCAACGACTCAAGAGCCACTACTCCCTCCTCACCCCCACCAGTCGTCTCATCAGCCCAGGTAAACAAAGCCCCGAGGAGGATCAACCCCCGCAAGGCGGCAGGACCAGACAACATTCCTGGTCGAGCCTTCAAAGTAGGGCTGGGCGATAAAACGATAATTATCGTTATTGCGATATTACTTTTTTTCGATAGTGAAATGAGTCTATTACAATAAACTTTCGTTTTAAATGAACACGGGAGAAACCCCCGGAAGACCCGCCCTCTTGTCCAATCAGAATTAAGTATCACAGGGCTAGACCAATCACTGAATAAACTGCGCCACGTCAAGTTAGAGTGAACGTTATTTACAAGCTAGGATGCAAGCTAGTATCTGCATGCGTTGCAGAAAATGAATGTTCCGTCTGAAGAAAAGTTAACAAACTCGAGCCAAGAGGGCGCAGATGAAGGTTCAAGAAGCGTCGACATTGTAGAACGAATGGGCCCGAAAAGTTCCGCCGTGTGGACGTTTTTCGGTTATCTAAATCGGATAAAAGTCAAAGTAACGTCTACTGCGAATTGTACCAGAGATACGTTCCAAATAAATGTGGAAATACCACCAACCTTTTTTTCCCAGTTAAAGCAGCACCGCCCCCTCGAGCATGCTCAATGTCAGACTTCAAAAACAACGGTAAGACCTGCGCTGCAGCAGCAGTCTTTACAGTCGGCATTTTCCAATGTAAGGCCATACGACAAAACATCGAAGAGACATTGCGACATCACAAATGCTGTAGCCTACTGTCTGGCCAAAGACATGCTACCAATGAAGGATTCAAGCGGCTAATTAAGGTAATCGACCCTCGTTATGAACTACCTGGACGTAAACACTTCTCTCAGACAGCCCTGCCAAAGCTTTATTCTGAGTGCCGAGAGATTGTCGAGACGGAGCTCCAAAATGTGTCATACTTCGCTACCACATCCGACTTGTGGTCAAGTCGCACGTTGGAACCTTATCTTAGCCTCACTGCTCACTACATTGACCAAGACTGGAATTTGAAGAACAGATGTCTTCAAACTGCCTACTTTCCTGTGGACCACATGGGTGAAGCCATTGCTTTGGGCCTGTCAGACGCACTTGCATCTTGGGGACTGAGTGAAGACAAACAAGTCTGCATCACAACCGACAGTGGGACAAATATAGTGAAGGCCACATCACTCAACAAATGGACCCGGCTGCAGTGCTTTGGACATCGTCTTCACTCAGCTGTTGGTAAGTTGCAGAGCAGAATACCAATCCTATTTGTGTGTGTGTTTTTTTCAAACCCCATTTACATATAATGAGATGTTTAAATCTACATTTACAAACTGATGACAAAAACAAAAATTTTTCATGTTGGTGTTGGTACTCATTTATTCATTCATTCTCTGGTGTAAATCAAGTTGATAAATGTTCTTGGATTTCACCAGGATCCAAATTTAAAGCAGCACATCATCCCTTTTCCTATACTTAATTAAACCATTTCATCAAAATAAAGGATAACAAGTCATGAAGACAAGTTGCAAAAATTAAACTGGTGATAATGTTGTTGCTTATCACTCATTATCAACTCTTAAGTAAACATAAGAAAAAAAAATAAGATCTAAATATCGGCAAAATTTAAAATGTGTTACGTTTTGGCACAAAATTAGGTTTTGTGCCAAAGTAAATAAGAATGATTTAAGAACTGTGAATTTTATTTACAGAAATTAAAATTCTGAGTTTAATTTTGCTTCTGCTATTTACCTTTAATCCACAGAGAGAGTCGGAAAAGACAAACGGGTGGAGCGAGCGGTGGGTGTGTGTAAGAGAGTGGTGGCTGCCTTCAGTTTCTCTTGGAAGAAGAAGAGAGACATGGCTGTTGCTCAAGAGGAGTTTCACCTACCCCACCACAAGTTGGTGACAGAATCACCCACCAGATGGGGTTCATGCCAAAAAATGATTGAAAGGATTCTGGAGCAACATAAAGCCATCACTCAGGTCCTCAGTGCAGATAAAAAGACCAGGCACTTGGTTCCCTCCTGGCAAGACATGGATGTGCTGGAGTCTCTGCATGTGGCTCTGAATCCACTGATGGAATTCACAGATTCACTTTCTGGCGACTGTTATGTGACCGTGTCATACCTCAAACCGATACTTCATCTTTTCAGAACACATATTCTGAAACCATCTGATGATGAAACACAGCTCACAAAGGACATCAAGATGGCAGCAATGGCATACCTTGATGTAAAGTATAATGACGAGGTTACTAATGAACTGCTTGATATTGCTGGTAGATCCATGCTTCAAGCTGCAATACACTGATGCAGAAAAGGTAGATGCTGTCAAACTGAGAGCAGTGTCTGAGATGCATCGACTTCAGCCAGAACGGAGGGAGCGGAAGAGGGAAGAGCTGCAACAATGCTACCAACACAGAAGAAACTGAAAAAAATCATTGGGCAGCTTTTTCAAGAAATCACACCCCAGTGAAGGACTCACTGACAAAGAAAAAGTTGAAAAGGAGCTCAAAAACTACCTGCTGGCACCAGATCCAGACAGTGAAATGGACCCACTACAGTGGTGGAAAATCCATGAGAAAAGTTTCCCGTGGATTAGCTGCCTGGCAAAGCGCTATTTGTGTATCCCTGCGACCAGCACCCCATCTGAGAGGGTATTTAGTACAGGGGGTAATATTGTAACCTGTCAAAGGGCAGCTTTAAAGCCTGAAGCGGTTGATACACTTGTCTTCCTTGCCCGCAATCTGTAGGCTTTTGTTTATTTAGCACAATCACACTAACCATGGTGCCTATTTGTTGCCTCACAGAATAGGAGGCCATTTAAGTTGATCTGTTGTTCTTTTTTGACTTGTCTTTGAAAGCTATTCGAAGTTGCACAGAGTTTTTAAATAAGAACATTTTTGTTTTAAGCTTTATTTAATTTCTTGAAAAGCATTTTAAAGAAACTGAGGAGTGTCTTGGGAGTTTTTTTAAGTTTACTGCACTTTTTTTATATTGACATAATTGCATGTCAATTTTTTGTCCATTTTCCTGTTAAACTTGAAAGTTCAAACATTTGAATTTGTTTGTAGTCTTTTAAAGCTGTGTGCAATAAAGATTACTTTGAAAAATATAGTTACTTGATATCGTTTTTAATATTGTTATCGCACAATATGAAAAAACCAATATCGCCCAGCCCAACTTCAAAGCATGCGCCAACGAGCAGACAGACGTTCTCACCTCCATATTCAACCTCTCCCTCAGCCAGAGAACTGTCCCCCCCTGCTTCAAAACCACCACCATTGTCCCCCTCCCTAAGAAGAGCCCCCCCCACCTGCCTGAATGACTACAGGCCACTAGCTCTCACTCCAATCATTATGAAGTGTTTTGAGAGAGTGGTGCTGACCCACATTCAGAGCAGCATTCCGGACACACTAGACCCCCTGCAATACGCCTACCGGCCCAACAGGTCCACCTCAGATGCCATCGCTGCAGCACTGCACATCTCCCTCTCACATCTGGAGAACAAACACTCCTACATCAGGATGCTCTTTATTGACTACAGTTCTGCGTTCAACAGGGTGGACCCCCACAAGCTCACGCACAAACTGCTCTGTCTTGGACTGCACCCCACCATCTGTGACTGGCTCCTGGAATTTCTGACTGGCAGGCCTCAGTCTGTCAGAATAGGGAACAGGACCTCAGCCAGCATTACTACTAACGTTGGCACTCCACAGGGGTGTGTCCTCAGTCCCATCCTCTACACCCTGTTCACCCACGACTGTGCAGCCTCTCATCAGGACAACACCATCCTGAAGTTTGCGGACGACACCGCGGTGAAAGGACGCATCACTGGCGGGGACGAGGCAGCCTACAGGAGAGAGGTGGCCTCTCTGGTGACTTGGTGTGAGGACAACAACCTCATCCTCAACACAGACAAGACCAAGGAAATGATAGTCAACATGAGGAGAGAGAGGAGCCCTCATCAGCCGCTGTTCATCCGGGGTCTGGAAGTGGAGAGGGTGAGCAGCTTCAAATATCTTGGGGTCCACCTCAGCCAGGACCTCACCTGGACACTGAACACCACGCAGCTGGTGAAGAAGGCTCATCAGCGGCTGTACTTCCTGAGGAGGCTGAGGAAGTTCGGCATGTCATCAAAGATCCTCAGCAACTTCTACAGCTGCGTTGTTGAGTCCATCCTAACCAGCTGCATAACAGTGTGGTACGGCAGCTCTACCGTCACGGACCGCAAACGCCTGCAGAGAGTGGTGAAGGCTGCGTCCAAGATCACCAGGACTCCTCTGCCCTCACTGCAGAGCATCTACAAGGGCAGGGTCCTGAGGAGAGCGGCTTCCATCATCAGAGACCCCACCCACCCCCAACGAGGTCTGTTCACTCTCCTTCCCTCGGGCCGGAGGTACAGGAGTGTGAAATGCAGGACCAGCAGACTCAGGAACTCTTTCTTTCCCTCTGCCATCAGACTCCTTAACAGCCTACAGGAGTCTGCAACAGCAGACTGCACCTTTGC
Source organism: Oryzias melastigma (assembly GCF_002922805.2). Taxonomy (NCBI): domain Eukaryota; kingdom Metazoa; phylum Chordata; class Actinopteri; order Beloniformes; family Adrianichthyidae; genus Oryzias; species Oryzias melastigma. The sequence continues at coordinate 166,423 of NW_023416899.1, read as the reverse complement.
ACATCTGGATTATTGATCATATATCATTACTGGACTATTTATCATTTATCATTATTAATGCACCTTAATAACAACTGCACATGTACCCCACTATCCAGTTCTGTTAGTCTCCTTTGCACAATAATATTCCCTGTAAATTTGCACAACAGCTAATTTGTAAATATTTTAGTCACTTACATATTCATAGTTTATTGTTTATTTCTTATATATAGTTTTTTTGTAACTATGCTCTTTAGTCATCCTGTAAATATCCTTATCTTTATATTTTTTACTTTTATCTGTCTCTTATGGCATTCAGAGTGAGCTCGAAAGTAAGAATTTCATTGTACAGGGAAACCTGTTTCCTTATTGTGCATTCAACAATAAACCCTTTTTGGGTGTACTCACTTTTGTGATATATATATATGTGTGTGTGTGTGTGCTGTTTAGCCTTTTGTTTTGGATTTGGATTCCAATGTTCTAAATGGAAAAAAAATAATTTGGAAAAATTACTATGGATGACGTCAACACCTTGATTGTCCAGTTCATTATAAACTGTCTATGGGTTCTGGAGATGATGAGAACCGCAGAGTTCTGGACCAGTTACAGAAGCAGTCATTGGTCCACTAGAACCTGGACCAGGATGTTGTGAAGATGAAGAAGAAGTGAACATACCTATGTGGTGGAGCTGAAGCTGCGGGTTCCAGGTGATATCCAGCAGTCTGCGCTGACCACAGAGCTCCTCATTCTCA
>NW_023416899.1:163080-163503 GCF_002922805.2 Oryzias melastigma | reverse complement strand
GCTCCGATCATCTGCTAGTCTCACAATCACAGCCACGTTGTCTTTACGTTCAACACGTATTCACTCATTTACGACACTTGAAATGTGAAATGTTTCGAGTTCAGACACGAACTACGTATTGTCCTTTATGTCCAACAAAGCACCACGTTCCTCTTAACACAAGCTAACGCAGCTAGCCTGCAAGCGAAGCCTCGATCTGTTTACTTCCGGGTCATAGGAGGAACGTCATTCAAAACAAACTCAAAACTAAACCCAGTCTCTTTAAAATGCTGAAAATCAAGATAAAATAACAAGTGAGAATGCTATTTTACGTTTTTAAGAGAATGAGTGTTAGTTTTTATTAATTTGTATGTGACGTTCATCATCTGAGCCGGAAGTAAACAGAACAAGGCCGCACTAGCAGGCTAGCTGCGTTAGCTTGTG
>NW_023416899.1:155542-163004 GCF_002922805.2 Oryzias melastigma | reverse complement strand
AAATGTACCGATACGTGCTTCGGTTCCGAACATTCATCTTTAACTAAAGTGTCGTAAATGAGTGAATGAGTAAAGACAACGTGGCTGTGATTGTGAGACTAGTAGATGATCGGAGCTGCTGCTGATTACTTTGGTGTTTGTTGGAGCTGAAGATCTTCTGCAGCTGCAGGAACCATGTCTTCATTTGATCAGAAAGAGTCTGTCAGAGAACAACTTTCTGCTGCTGAAGGAACCTTCAGACTCTGTGAAGGAACCATCGTCCAGAATGAGAATGAGGAGCTCTGTGGTCAGCGCAGACTGCTGGATATCACCTGGAACCCGCAGCTTCAGCTCCACCAGATAGGTATGTTCACTTCTTCTTCATCCTCACAACATCCTGATCCAGGTTCTAGTGGACCAATGACTGCTTCTGTTCTGCCACCTTGAAGCGGGAAATCGTCGTTCTGCAGTCGTTCTTCTTTCAGCTTCGCTCCCTCTTTGTTTCTCTCAATGAGGTAAATATAGATTAGAGGTGCTCTGCTAGCTTGTTGCGTACGCAAAGTAGGACGCCATATTAGAACGGTATAGATGTCTGTTTGCTGCTGTGTTACAACAGACCAGGGGCCCGTTCCAAGAAGCAGGTTTTGTTGGAACTCTGAGTTCGTGAACTCCAAATTCGGCAAAACTCTGAGTTTTCGGTTTCAGAAAGAGAGATAACTCAAACCCGTGAAAGTGGGCGAAACCAAGCCCGTTCCAAGAAGCGGGTTAGGATGAACTCAGAATCAATCACTATGGTAACTGAGTCTGTGAACGAAACCTGGTCGGTAGCAGGTTTTCTTCAGGAAACTTAGAGTTCTCTGCGGTCTCCGCCCCTTTTTAAAGTGAAAGATGTTCAAATATGAGTTCCTCATTAACATTTAGAGAACATTCACATTAGAGACGTCACGTTTTCACCACTCAGAAACCAAAATGACATGTTCATTCATAGAGGATCATGTAGAGAGGAGGCTGATTAATCCAGAGGAAATGTTATTTACGTCGGTAGAGGATTTGGAGGACACGAGTCGACTGACTGCAGTTTCCCAATTCATTTTTATTTCAGCGATATTATAAATAGTGAGTTTTTCCAGGGACTCGCTATTAAAAAATACAGTTTTCTTTTCCTTATTTTAAACCCTTAACAATAGGAATCAAGGAATGTCAAACACCGGAGAACGATGTGGATTTATCCACCATCCAGAACTTGTGTCAGACATTAGCTCAATTGACAGCAACGCTGCCTCCCACTGCATAGATAGCGAGTTCGACTCCCAGCTACGGAAAGTTAATTTTACGTTTAAAAAAAATTCGGCGAATATTTTTTAAGTCTTGATAATTAAAATTAAATAAATACTTTTTTAACATATGCCAGGCAGCTACAGTTTCTTTTTAGCGTGCAGTGATATCTGTGTGTGTAGGTGGGGGGTTACGATCACGGAGATTACTTATTAGATTGGTAACAGATCAAAAACCACTCCTTACTCAACAAGAGACAAAATAACCTTCCTGACATTATTTATTCATTATTAGAAATGATTCAAATAACTGCAGATATTTTCTCTCTGTTCTACCGCTGCAGCTGTGTTGCTTTTCTTGAAGAAAATGTTCTCCTATAGTCGCATTTGCTTGAAGGAACTTATCAATTTCCCTCGCCGGAAGTACGTAACTCAGCTGTTTGTTCCCGTTGCCATGGTGAATCATGCTGTCTTTGCTCCATTGATCGGGGCTTTTTATGGTCGCGACGCTCACACCTGATTCTGGTTCTGACAACTTCAAGTTGATTGAATCAAACATTTTCAGCTGTTCTGGAACCGAAAACCCTGAGTTTGAGAATTTTGAGTCCAGTGACTCTAAGTTCAGGTTCGAACTCTAAATTTGTTGAACCTGCTTCTTGAAACGGGCCCCAGGGGTCAGCAACGTTTAGATGAAGTACTAATTTAAAATTTTCCTCTTAACAATTGTGTCATCACCAACTATACTGTGAACTCTATTACAATAAATACAAAACCGTTTCCAATGTATCCGAAATGTTATTTAATTAACCAACAGCAGGTAAATTAGCCTTTTTAACATATTCTACACAAATATGTGTTTTCTTAACAATATTGTACAAGGAAAATAGTTGAAATAGTTTCGTAACTAAGTTTTTTATAAACATAAAGTACTGTTCTGCATTTGTGGTTTGTCATACCGACAACTAGGGCTGGGCGATAAAACAATGTTATTGGTTACTTTATTTTTTTTTTTTTTTCTTTTTTTTTTTTAGACAATTTACATTAGTAATATTTTATTTTCCCAGCTCTATGCTCTCTTGAACTTCCGTTGCTCGGTTTAAAGTCATCCCGTCCCTCTTTCAAAGTACAGAGATGAAAGCTGCAGCCAGCAGAGAGAGGAGCTTATTCCACAAGGGAAAAACTTGTTCAGCAAAAAACAAAAAAAGAACAAGTGCCCACCCACTCCTTTCTGCTAATAGTCTCTATATAGCGTTTATCTTTGGCTGATGAAGCAGCGAGACAGTTGTCAAACGGATCCGGAAAGAACTGGAGGATAAAGCTTCTGGTCGAATGCAGCAACAGAACGTTGTTGATTTAAAGATGTTAGTGTTGTTACCATTGACTGTATATAAATAACTGGACAGAGCAAGTCCCCCTACTTCCGTGTTCCATATAGGAAGTACCACTGGGTTGCAAAAAGGCCAAAGTCCTATTGACTTACATTGAGAAACAGACAGTTCTTTCCAGGTTTTTTTGGGCCCGATCCGATTCCGAGTCATTTGATTTTGTGTATCTGTCGATACCGAGTCCCGATCCGATACTTTTATAAGAGATTATAAGCATGAATAAATTGAAGAAACAGATTAGTGTTGTCCCTTATTTATATTTCATTAACCTTCTTTTATCATTAAAAACTTAAATAAAACACTTTTGTGAAGTAGCTTTAACAAACAAGTAAAAATACAGCAAATATAAACTAGGAAAGAAAAAAAATTCTCGTTATATAAGTGATAATTAGTCACGTGATAAAGTTTAGTGGCTTTAGCTTTAACATCTTTAGAGCTTTTGAACATTTTTGACCAAATATGATTCCTGTCCTCATTTAAAATTCTTAAAAATAAATCATGACTTTGTTTTAGCATAAAATTTGATGAGTGTTCATGAATAGCTGATATCATTATTAGTTTTAATTTATTAGTTTTATTTATTTATTTTTAAGATTATGTGCTTATTTTTTAAGTTCTTAAGACATCACATTTTCGGTTTTATTACCACAGTAGTTAATTTTCTTAACTGTTATTTCTCTGTCAGATAAATAAAACAGGCATATCATAGGACAGCTCGGGTCCTATGGAGCTAAATCACGGTGCTAGCATGTAGCAGTTAGCAGCTACTGTTTAGCCATCTGTCTACAGCATGAAGAGCTTCACATTAAAAAGAAAAAAACTCTGTCTTTTTCTGTTGGAATACCTTTAAAGGTTGTTGTTTGTGTTATGACAAACCAATAGAGACCAATAGACAGTTTAAAGCGTTTTTAAAAGAGTTCTTGGTCCCGGAAGTTAGCTTTCTAGTTAGCTTTGTTTACAAGTTAGCCTTATGCTTGAGCTGCTGCTGTTTTCTGCTGCGTTTTCTGGTGATGACATTTTGTGATCTTTTCATGACATGCAGACTTGTAGTGGAGTATTTATCCGTAATGATAAGATGAAATATAAAGCTCTGATCATAATGAGAATTAATGAAATATCCGATCCTGATCGGACAAAGGAGTCCGATTCCAGTCGAGTCCTCAAACATGTGATCGGCCCCGATTTCCGATAATGTGATCGGATCGGGACATCCCTAGTTATTTCTCAGTCATTTTACATCTCAGAATAATCATTCTTCCTCTGCTGCTTTCTTCTTAACTTCTTTTTTCTAATCCTAATTTTTGTAAAAAAAAAATGTTCCATTATCACAAGTTATTAGAGTCATAAATTGACCAATCAGATGGGTCAATAAGCGTTTGTGGGTCTGACGTTGAACGTGTGGGGGGTTTGATTGACAGATGACGGGTAGCCAATGGGAGCAGACTTCATCAATGGGTCCGTGAAGACCTTTTAACAGCTACTTGTTTTCCTCAATGGAATGTACCGATGTAGCAGTTTAAAACAACAAGAGGCGCATGCTGTCGACATTTTTAGATGAGGATTTACTCTGTAGAAATAAATTTCACTCTGAGGTTATGTGCTTTGGACTTTTTTGTTTGTTTAACGTTCGTTTTTCTTTATTTTACTGTTTTGGTTGTTGCTTATCAATTCAAAGTTGCATATATGCGCATAAAATCACCAACCAAAGTTTCATCTTCGCCGCACTTTTCCAGCTTCAGCCTGAATTAGACGCAGCCGTCTGAGGAGCGCGAGACAAACTTGGAAGGACCTGATCGTGTTTTTAAACAGAAAAAAGATCCAGCTGTTCACTTGTTAGGATGGTTATTTATTTTAAATACCGCTGAAGGCGCTTCTCACGTGCATCTGATCAGACTGTAACGTGGCAGGGCATGTGAAGTAACGCTGCGGCGGGTCGCGAGGGGGACACGCGCAGTTCGGGCACGGCGTCAATGTCAATTCAATGTTTCCACAGATGGAATCAAGTTAGTGTCTAAAATCTGCAGACATATTTTAGAATCTATTCTTCCTTCTACCCATGAAATGTTTTCTTTTTCCACTGGAGGCGGTACAAGCCCAAATCATGATTGATCCACCCCCATGCTTAACAGTTAGACAGAGGTTCTTTTCATTAAACTCTGAGCCCTTTCTTCTCCAAGCGGTCCTTTGCTCATTGCAGCCAAAAAGTTCCTTTTTAACCTTGTCGCTCCACAGAACTCATCTCCAAAATTCATCAGGCTCGTTTAAATGTTTATTTGCCAACTTTAAATGTTGAATTTTGTGGTGAGAACGTAAAAGGAGGTTTTCTTCTGATGATTCTTCCATGCAGATCATGTTTGTACAAGTATCTCTTGACAGTAGAACCGTGTAACACAACTCCAGAGTCTGCAGGTCTCTGGAGAGATTGTGCAGTCAAACGTGGATTGTACTGTCTTTCCTCACAGTCCAGTGAGCTGCTCGGTCTGAGATTTTTTTTGGTCTTCCAGATCTTGATTTAACTTCCACGGTTCCTGTTGACTTTCTTAATGACATTCCAATCAGAGGATATTGGCATCTGAGAACTCTTGGCTATCTTCTAATAGCCTTCTCCTGCTTTGTGAGCATCAACTATTTTCAGTTTCAGTGTTGAACTAGAACACTGAGGGCTAATGGCATTCAGGCAGCGTGTAACACAAGAGAAGTTGCTTGTGGAACCTTTCTTTGCAAATGAATGGGATAAGTGCAGGAATTGAGGAAGAGGTGATTCTCACACACCGCGCCTGTTTGCATAGAGATGTGACTTTCATTAACAAACGGTCACAGAAATGCTCAAACAAACTCATCATTCAGATTCTCATTTCAGAGAAGTTGTGAACACGATTCATGCAAGTATTTTCATTAAAAAAAGAAGAAGAGCAGTGAGTATAGTGAGCAGGGAGGTGGGGGGAAGGGGGGAAAAGGAGAGTTGTGCTTTGCATGCAGGCGGGGGGGCGCTCAGTCTTGTTTTGAGTTGTAATCATCAGTTTAAGTTCTTCGGTTTAGTACAAAAAAGTTTTTTGTGTTAAAATGTTTCTGCATGGAGCTTCACAGTAGTCTGATTTGTTTCTTATGAAGTATAAATAATGGATTTGTTGGTTATACACTGCTCACAAAAATTAAAGGAACACTTTTTTTTTATTGGGCCTGGCATGAGACTGATGGAGACTGGTGGTTATTCTTGGAGAGCTGGACAGGGCCGTAGAAGGTCCTCAACTCCTCAGCAGGACAGATACCTGCTCCTTTGTGCAAGGCGGAACAGGCTGAGCACTGCTCGTGCCCTACAGAATGACCTCCAGAGGGCCACTGGTGTGAATGTCTCTACCCAAACAATCAGGAACAGACTTCATGAAGGTGGTCTGAGGGCCCCACGTCCTGTAGTGGGCCCTGTGCTCACTGCCCAGCACCGTGGAACTCGACTGGCATTTGCTCAAGAACAGCAGAATTAGCAAGTCCGCCACTGGCGCCCTGTACTTTTCACAGATGAGAGCAGGTTCACCCTGAGCACCTGTGATAAACGTGAAAGAGTCTGGAGAAGACAAGGACAACGTTATGCTGCCTGCAACGTGGTTCAACATGACAGGTTTGGTGGTGGGTCAGTGATGGTCTGGGAGGCATATCCATGGAGGGACGCACAGACCTCTACTGCCTAGGAAATGGTGCTCTGACTGCCATAAGGTATCCAGATGAAATCCTTGAACCCATTGTCAGAACCTATACTGGTGCAGCAGGTCCTGGTTTTCTCCTAATGCACAACAATGCCCGGCCTCACGTGGCAAGAGTATGCAGGCAGTACCAGGAGGATGAAGGAATTGAAACAATTAAATTACCTTCACGTAGGGCTGGGCGGTATCAGAATTTTCATATTGCGATATCGTTTTTTTCATTTTGTGCGATAATGATATTGAAAACGATAAAAATCATATAATCAAATAATCAAAGTAATCTTAATTGCAAACAGTTTTAGGACTTCAGTTTTTACACCTTAACCCCCCCCCCCCTTAAATCTTAGTTAGTTCAAATTAAACTTTCATTATTTTTTTGTATTAACTGTAGTATTGAAACTAACTGTGAGGAACATTTAAATATTTCTAATAAATATTGTACATATACATAATGTACACAAAAGTTAAACCATAACGGTGGTATGTTTTCAATAGGCTGTACAGAATTTCTGATTTATTTTAATCTGACTGCAGCACATAGAAGTTCATATCAAATTAAAATTAAGTCTTAAAAACATTGTTCTAAAGCAGCAAATATATTGCAGTTATTTTTATCTTATTTTCTAATTTCTTCTGAACATAAACTATAGGTACTGCTGTGCAGCAGAAGATAATAAAATGTAAACTTAAAATAAACAGTTCTGATAATAGATTTAATCATCATTTCACTCAGTCATCTGACATGTGTACATGTTGGAGGATTGATCAAACAAGTTTATTTTACTATTATTAGATCACCTCATTAAGAAATGAGCATAAACGGCACAAATACATTATTGATACATAATAAACAACGAATTATTCTAATTCGAATCTCTATACAAAAGCTTTTGGTTAATATTTTAACAAAACCCTCAAACTCATCTAAACTCCGCAGCCACAGCACAGGCTGTTAGAGCATGCGCTGTCTCTCCTCCTCTTTCAGCCCCGCGTGACACGTAACGCTCGGCAATAGACAGACTGTCTCCTTTTTCTTTGTTCATGGAGATTCTCCTCTAAATCAGGTGTTTAAACTCCTGATTTTAAAGCGTGTCTTCTCTCCCTCACACTCTGTGGGTCTGTCGGT
>NW_023416899.1:137000-155144 GCF_002922805.2 Oryzias melastigma | reverse complement strand
TGGTTTTCTCCTAATGCACGACAATGCCCGGCCTCACGTGGCAAGAGTATGCAGGCAGTACCTGGAGGATGAAGGAATTGAAACAATTAAATGACCTTCACGATCCCCTGACTTAAACCCAATAGAACATCTCTAGGACATTATGTTTCGGTCCATTAGGCGCCGCCAGGTTGCTCCTCAGACTGTACAACAGCTCAGGGATGCCCTCACACAGATCTGGGAGGAAATGCCAAAAGACACCATCCGTCGTCTCATTAGGAACATGCCGCGACGTTGTCAAGCACGCATACTAGCTCGTTGGGGCCACACAAGATACTGAAAAGCATTTTGAGTTGCAGAAATGAAGTTTTGGAAAAAATGGACGAGCCTCCCACATCTTCATTTCACTCTAATTTTATGGTGGCAACAAGGAGTGAATCCCAGGGACAAATCTGAGTCCTCACCCCCAAGCACCTCTTTTGTGGGTGCACTGGTCAGGCACCAATGGGACCAAGGCGGCCGGACCAAGGCGGCCGGACCAGCTGCGGCTTCTACCGATTGTCTCAGTAAAGGCCACCACACACCAGACCCCTTAGACCCCATACCTAATGGGACCTCCACTCCCCACGGAAACCGGGCATCCCATACCACCTACGCCCAGGCCCAGGAGGCCACATGGCCCCCCCGTCCGCCCCCATCCAGTAGCCAGACCAGACCCCCCAACTAGTGGAGACCCCCCACACCCCAGCCAGGTGCCAGGAGGCCCAGACAGCCCCGGCAGACAATAAAGGCGCGGTGAAAACCCAAGCACCTCGTCTCCCAAGTCATGGAATCATCTATGGGAGACCAGAGAGACTGAATTCTTTCCAAATTACTTGAACTTTTAGTTGATGTTTTTTTTCCAAACTGATATGATCAAAAAGCAGATTCCTGTACTGATTAACATTGATGTTTTTCTTGCTTTTCCAATTTAACAAAATAGTTTTTTTGCTATACAAAGAGTTATGAAGATTACAGATACTAATCCTCCTTCTATATCGATGGCACTCATGTCACCAAGCACACAAAGTGACGGTGAAGCAGTGATAGAAACATTAAGCCAGACTGATAGATCAGTACAAACCTGTTGCCAGAGAGCCTGGACAGGTGTGCAGAACCACAGTGCATGCATGTAACTGTCAGGTAAGTTACTATCGCAATGCTCACAAATGATGTGAGTTTTGGACTTTTAGACATATTTCTGTCCAGAAACTTTGATCTGTGCTGCTACTCAGGTCTGCATCCTATTTGGTTCTTGGAATTAAAATGTTATTATCTAGGATGCACAAGAGTTTGGATATTTTGGAGAGAACTAATTAATTGAGAATTTAAAGAAAGAGGTAACTAGTTGTCATTGGTGCAGATTTCAATGGACCCGTTGGTGCAGAAAACCGAGGATATGAGAAGGTGATGGGCAGGTTTGGTATCCAGGAGAGGAATGTAGAGGAACAGATGGTGGTTGATTTTGCGAAAAAGGTGAATCTATCAATAATTAAGTACTCTAATAGTGTTATGCCCCCTGCTTGCCAAGCTGGGAAGTGTAACATTTTTTTGTTTATAAGGATGTCTGGGTTGTTCCAGATGGGTGTCATTTTACACTGTATGAGTGATGAGTTTGACTCTAAGAAAATCCCACCAAGGTGGTACTTATGTTCTTAACGTGTTTTTTATTGTTTGGCTGATAAATGGTAGATCTGACATGTTGATCTTTCCACATAACTCCTGTTCCAAGTCCATCCATGAGTTACTTTTTGGATTATTTTTGACCATTTTATAACGTACTATAATCTATAGGTGTTTTGTGAAATACTTATTAAGTCCGCCAGAGGTAGGTACACAGAAATCGCAAACACACAGCTATGATGCTAGAATAAATGTATCTTTTTGTTCCCCACAAAGCATAGCAATACAGAACAATCAACTCTTTAGGTGAAGCATACAAATTACTCTTACCGCTGACACAAAACAGGGAAGCCAAAAATCCCGGCAGAGTAGCTTCGATCTCGCTGGGCGTCGTGCACAACCCACAGCAGACCCCACCGAGACGGGAGACTCCCCGTATTTTATTCATTGAAACAAACAAGACAGCGTGCTAAGAGGGAAGGCCAGTCCCTTCTCGCAAGAGTTTTCCCAGAGAAACAGAGATTCCTTCCCCCAGGAAATAGAAGTGTTTCCCAGAAGAATAGAAAATATTCCCCTGGGAAACAGGAGAGTTTATCAGAATAATGTTACATTCCCACAGGTGTCGAGCAGTAGCTTTTCCCATGGGAAGCAGCTAAGCAAAGTAGAATGATAAAAAAAATGTTTGTGCCACTATGGTCAGATCAGAGTACATACATCTATATTTTGCCTTACAAAGGCAACAAAGAAATAATTGAAGTTTGGTAGTTCTAAGCCTCCACATCTTTTTGCAGATTTTAGAGTTTTAAGGCTGATTCTTGCTGGTTTCTTCTTCCATAGAAAGCTAGATATGGCTGAGTCTAATGCTTTAAAACAGGGGTCTCAAACTCAATTTAGCCGTGGGCCACTGGAGGCAGAGTCTGGGTGAGGCCGGGCCGCATCAGGATTTTCACAAGAAAAGCGCTGATAAAACATTCCAATGTTCTCAAATATCTTTGTTTTTAACACAAAATAATGAATAAAATAAATAACTATATTAAATAATGAATTAAAAATCAGCAAAATCAGTATGGAAGTTTTTTAGTTCCATCAGATTCTGAATTGTTTTCATGTTGAATTTCTGACCCATTGAAATTTTAAGTCTCAAAATTAAAAACACTGATTTTTTTAAGATAGAAAATATTTTTGGGAGCATAAAATGCTGTTTAAAAAGCAAGGGTTGAAAAAAAAATCACAATAAAAATTCAAAGGTTAAAAAATGAAGGGGTTAAAAAAATTCAGAAAGAAATCGCAATAAAAATTTAGAATAAAAATTCAGAGGTTAAGAAAATTCAGAATAAAAATTCAGAATATAAATTTAGAATAAAAATTCAGAGGTTAAGAAAATTCAGAATAAAATTCGCAATAAGAATTTAGAATAAAAATTCGGAGGTTAAGAAAATTCAGAGTAAAAATTCAGAATAAAATTCAGAGGTCAAAAAAATTCAGAGGTTAAAAAAATTCAGGATAAAAAAATCACAATTAAAAATTTAGAATAAAAATTCAGAGGTTAAGACATTTCAGAATAAAAATTCAGATGTCAAAAAAACTCAAGAGGTTAAAAAGCATTAGCATAAAAATGTCAGAGTCTGATGGAACTAAAAAACTTCCATAAATCAGTAATAAATTAATGAAATAATAATAAAGACCAAACAACAGATACAGATGACTGAAGAAACCACATATTGACTGACTGACTAGAGAAAACTCATTATTTTTATACAGTTTCAAATGTCTGTATTAACAGATCCTCCTCTAGAGTGAGAGAGAAGCTCCGGTAACGAGAAAATCTTTGAAGGATTTCATTTTTGTAGATTGTAGATTCCTCGCAATAAATAAATCGGATCTGTGTATTTCCATTCATTGGAGGTGTGGGGTGCTCGTGTTCGCCGGCTGCCTCAGTGCGCATTCGGGGGCTGCTGTCCATGGGGGTTCTATGCAAACACGCGTAGCAGAATATCGGACTTCTGCTCGCATTTACCTGGACTGGAATGCGCGCCGACACAGCCGGTGTGTCAACCTTAAAATTCACAGACACGCGCGCGCACGTGCGAGCCAAGCTCAGGATCACATGTTTGACAGGCGGGTGCAGCGGATCACCGCGCGGGGCGGACTACAGGTTTGCGGCTCGGACCTCGTGGAGCTCTGATTCAATAGGAACAGCCAGCACGTCAAAAAAACATATTCCTCAACATCATATGTGTCTCCCATTCATTCGAAGAGAGACATCCAGTGACGGACCTGGTAGCTCCTTCGACAGGCAGCGCAGCGACAGAAACACATTTTTTGACAAGCCGTGAGCAGCAAACTCCCCACGCGGGGCATGCAAATTTGTCACGCAAATCGCGTTTGGTGCTTCATGGCTCCTCCTCCGCCCAGCAGACTGGAGGAATGAAAGAATGAGGAGGCACTGGACACCCGCCGATGTCCCGCCTCCAGAGTCATATACCTCACTGTGATTGGTTTGTTCAGCTCTGCACACAGCAACTGTCATTCATATCAGCCTTGCGGGCCGCACTAACAGCAATCTTTCATATAAAGACGCGGGCCGCAAATCATCATCCTGCGGGCCGCAGATGGCCCACGGGCCGCGAGTTTGTGACCCCTGCTTTAAACCATGCTAGTGGTGGTTCTTTGGGAATCATTGAGAATAGATAATTAACTTTTGGCAAAATGTTAATTTTTATTGTGGCTACCTTGCCCATGAGGGACAGGTTGACCCAGCGAGTTAGATCGTCTTGAATGTTTTTCAGTAACGGGGTATAATTTAGCTGCACCAGTTCTGATAGTTTGGGAGAGAAGTGAACACCTAGATATTTGATATTGCCTGATTTGACCGGTATTGAGAGTGATTGCTCAGCGTTACTGTTTAGTGATAATAAAACTGATTTATTCCAATTAATTGTGGAGGAGAATTCATTAATGATTGTTATTGCTTCACAGAACGTGATTTATGTAAAAAAAGTAATATGTCATCTGAATAGAGACTAATTTTATGATTGCCGTCTTTTGTTTTAATTCCTTTAATATTCTCATTCTGTCTTGTTGCTGCAGCCAAAGGCTCGATGAATATTGCAAAAAGAGAATTTTATAATGCTTTACAAATATTTTTTACGTCTGGATTGATCAGTGAAATGGGACGATAGCTGGAAAGAATTGTGGGATCTTTTCCTAGTTTGAGAAGAAGGATTATATTTGCTGAATTCATGTTAGGTGGAAGTGATTGGGTTTATTGGGTTTATTGGGAGGAAATGCCATAAGACACCATCCGGCGTCTCATTAGGAGCATGGCGTGACATTGTCAAGCATGCTTACAAGCACGTGGGGGCCACACGAGATATTGAGTTGCAGAAATCAGTTTTGGAAAAAATGGACTAGTCTGCCACATCTTCATTTCACTCTGATTTTATGGTGTCTACACAATTAAGCCTCTGTAGGCTGAAAACTTTTATTTCCATTAAAAGACTTGGCATCCTTTTGTTCCTAAGACACTGCCCCATAGACTGTATATAAGAATTACTGGACTGAGCAAGCCCCCCCACTTCCGTGTTCCATATAGGAAGTACCACTGGGTTACAAAAAGGCCAAAGTCCTATTGACTTACTTAAATAATGCGCTAATTTGGACACAGCAACACTCGCTCTTACTGGTGGGTTTGTGTAACTGCAGTTACAAATGACTGAAAGATCGCGCTGTGAGAACACTTGATTATGTGTTTGATTTAACGGCAGGAGCTGGTGGCGCTTGTAAATTAGGTGTTGGCGGCCACCACCAAGTTCTCTATACAGGAAAACCCAGTTGATCGCTTGAAATGTTGTTCATGACTGAGTAAAACAATGATCACATCTATTGTCAGAACTGTTTATTATTACGCGAAAAGCACATGCTCCTATTCTGGTACACTGTGTTTCATTGTGACTTTCCACGCTGACCATCCCCCACCCCGGACCGTGGTAATATCCTCATGGGTTGACTAGTGGTCACTACGCTACTAGTGAAAAGTGTATATAGTGTGTCAGTGTGGGGAGTGTGTGTTTTTTAACAGCTATAGTAAGTGTGTCATTTTTTGAAAACATAAGGTCTTTGACCTGCTGAAGACTGAAAGACTGATATCACCTCTTAATTGTCTTAACTTTAAAAGAGAACTAAAAAGTTACATTTTTGTGTATTTAAGGTCCAGGACTTCTGAAAAAAAGAGGATATGGATTGTTCTTTTGGTGCTTGACAATACACATAAACCTTTAAAGGTCTCTTTCTTTTTCTTTGTCCCTGCAGTCCTTCCCCAGCATTACGTGAGTGAAGAGGACAATCTTTACAACCAGCAGTGGAATTTAAGAGTGGAACAAGAGGAGCCAGAACCTCTACAGATTAAAGAGGAACCAAAAGAACCAGAAACTTTACAGATTAAAGAGGAACAGGAGGAACCAGAACCTCCACAGATTAAAGAAGATCAGGAGTTACACGGACCTACACAGATTAAAGAGGATCAAGAGGAATGCGAACCCACACAGATTAAAAAAGAGCAAGAGGAGCCAGAGTTTACACAGACTGAGGAGAAACAAGAGGAACCGAGACCTCTGTCGATCAAAGATGAGCAGAAGGAACAAGAACCAACACAGATCAAGGAAGAACAGCAGGAAGAACAACATTTCAGAAATCCCATGAGAACTCACGTAAGAGGGAAGCCTTTTTCTTGTAAACAATGTGATAAAAGTTTTAATCGTGCATTTAATCTCATAAGACACATGAAAACTCATACAGGAGAGAAGCCTTTTTCATGTAAAACATGTTACAGAAGTTTTAGTCGAATATATATTCTCAAAACACACATGGCAGTTCATACAGGAGAGAAGCCTTTTACATGTAAAGAATGTGACAGAAGTTATAGTCAATTATCTCATCTCAAAATACACATGAGAACTCATACAGGAGAGATGCCTTTTTCTTGTAAAGAATGTGACAAAAGTTATTATTGTGTATCTCATCTCAAAAGACACACGAGAATTCACACAGGAGAGAAGCCTTTTACATGTAAAGAATGTGCTAAAAGTTTTCGTCATGAACCTACTCTCAAAAGACACATGAGAACTCACACAGGAGAGAAGCCTTTTTCTTGTAAAGAATGTGTCAAAAGTTTTCATCATGAATCTACTCTCAAAAGACACATGATAACTCATACAGGAGTGAAGCCTTTTTCATGTAAAGAATGTGACAAAAGTTTTAATCAGGTATGTCATCTCGAAAGACACAGGAGAACTCACACAGGTGAGAAGCCTTTTTCTTGTAAAGAATGTGACAAAAGTTTTAGTTGTGTTTCTAATCTGATAAAACACAGGAGAATTCACACAGGAGAAAAACCTTTTTCTTGTAAAGAATGTGAGAAAAGTTTTAGACGTGGACATCATCTCAAAAGTCATGAGAAGTCACACAGGAGATAAGCCTTTTTTGTGTAAAGCAGATGTGTCAAACTCAATCGCAAAGGAGGCCAAAATCCAAAACATACCTTAAGTCACAGTCTGAACAGAACAAACATTTATTGAACTCACTAAAACTATACTTTCAAGACTTTAAAAACTTAGCTTTTTAATATAAACATGAACTAGATATATAGTATTGCCTGCGATAATTCTAGTGTGAATGCTGTAAGCTGGCTTTGGCCGCTAAAGATGCCGGTGCTGATAGCTGAAGACTCAGAAATTAATATATGAAAATGCAGAAACTAATAGCTTTAATTGCTAAAGCTGATGACCAGCTAAAATGTAGGCTAAATGTGAAATCAGCCTAAAAACAAAAAAACACTAAGGTTACCTAAAACAACTAGCATGTAGCCAAAAAATAGCTAAACTTCAAAATAGCCTAAAAAACTGAAGAAAACCCTAAATTACCCTAAACAGCTAGCGTGTAAAAAATTGCAAACTCAAATGCTTAAACACATTTTTAAAAAAGCTTAATTAGCCAAAACCAAAAATCAACGTAAGCCTAAATAACTTTTAACATTTGACTCTCCATAAAAATATATTTTGTCAAAATTAAAGAAGAAAAAAATAAGTACAAGATTTCTTCCATCCAATAATAGCAATGAAACAAAATGATCTGGAAGAGGGATCCAGCCCCCGGTCTTAATTTGACAAGTATGATGTAATGAATGTGAAAAAAGATTTAGTCAAATATATAATCTTTTTAAACACATTAGAACTCATAAAGATAAAAAACAAAAAAGAATCATTTTTTTTTTTTAATATATAGCTAAGAATTAAGTAATCAAAAAGTGAATAAATATTGTGTTTATAACTCCACAGGACCCACTCTAATCTGTCAATTAACTCCAAACGCTTTCCAAGACCTTACTGATCTCTCAGTCTTAGTCAGTAGAATAAAATAGATTCCAAATCACTTTTATACAACTGTCTACACACAACCTGTGAGGAGATTCTGCTTTTAATTTCCAGTAATACTTGGATCATTCTCACTCTACTAAAGGAATCTAAAGCTGTTTATCTCTAAACATCAGTTTCTGTGTTTTATCAACTATCAAATTCCTCTGACCTGAACCCAATAAAAATATCTATGAACTGTGAGGAGGAAGATGAGACAGCAGACACAACAATGAAGATGACCTGAAGTCAGCTATCAAATCAACCTGAGCTTTCATGACATGAACACAGAGCCACAGGCTGATGGCCTCTATACCACAGTGATGCAGTCATTCAATGAAAAGGAGGAACAAGTGATCATTGAATCCAGAGAAAAGAACAGTTTTATGAAATTTGACGTGTGCTGAAAACATTATTTTGATTATTTTGATATATTCTCATTTTGTAAGACAATATTTTTAGGTGTTTATCATCTATAAGCCAGTATGATCACATTGCTCAAAATAAAGAATTGATACATTTAATTTTGTAATGATTCTATAATCATGAGTTTCATTTATTGAATTAATTGACAAAATATTTAACTTGTTCATGAAATGTATTCAGTTATACATACCACTGAATAGAAATGTGTTGTTTTGAATTATGAAAGTCAGATTAAATAAAAAAAAATATGTTCATTTTTTGTTGGTTGATTTTTATTTGTACTTTTGTGATTTTTTTAAGGTAACCATCATGATTCTAGTTTATGCTAAGACAATGCTGCCTAAGTCTGTGTGTTACCATGACAACACTAATTTTTTACACTCTAATTCATTTCTACACTTTTATGTGATTCATAAATGTTTCAATATTGTTTTCTGTATAAAATAATTGCAGTTTATGTTTTGTTGAGTCATGTTAGCAAATAACAGTTTAATTTAGGAAAGGTTTAGTAAAATGTATTAATGAAGAGGTGGATAAAGAAACAGACTGGTGTTTGTGTTGTTGTGATTCATGTTTCTAGTAAGGATTAGAAGTGTTTCTCTGTTCTTTTTAGTTTTCAGTGTTCTGTCTCAATCTTTCCTGTGAAGAATAAAGTGGACGTGAACATCAGTCAGAAGTGTGGAGTCTTTCCCACAGTGTGGCTTTCTGCTGTTTGTTGGTTCTCTGCAGGTTCCAAAGCTGGACTCCTCAAGTCCAGTTCTGACTGCTGAACTCATCTGAGTCAACATTTCTACATCAACTACTGTCACCAATCAGGAGTGAGTTTGTTGGAAGGCCACACCCCTTCCACTGAAGGAGAATCTGTCAATCAAACATTTTAAACGTACGAGGTGGGGGGCCAGCGGGGGCCGCATGCTTTTATTGAGGTGTCTGATTGGTCCGTTTATAACTTGAGTTACTTGAACTACAGCAAAAATGTCATGAATAAAAAGATTTAACAAGAAGATGTTAATAAAAATGGATCAGAGCCAGAATTGTTCTTTTGACCAATAGAATGACTGAATAAAACTGTTTATTTTTCTATAGAAGTCTATGGGATTGTGCCATCTTGGAGCCAGCAGGTACTTTCTGTTTGAAACGCCAGGGGGGAGGGGTCACTCAGTCCAGTTCTACTATACAGTCAATGAGAGGAGCATGTGAGGCTGAAAAAACCCTTACCTTCTCAGTGAACTCTGTCTTTGTCTATGGGGAGAGGAGAAGCAGAGGATTGGAGAAGTTCAAGTCTCTCTAGCTGTCACTTACCTGAGTGGGTGAAAATTGTTCCCCATATTTGACTCCTCCCCTGGGGGAGCGGTGAGCTGCAGACACAGCTGCATTTTGGAACCATTTGGTGGTTTAACCCGATGAGTTCTGTAGTCTAGAGACGCTACTCCTCCATGTTTCCATTATCCAGTGTACCTGAAGAGTGACACCATCTTTGAAAGGTCAATAAACAATTAGACACGGCTTAGCAGAGAGTAAAATGAGAATAAAATTCTTAATTTTGTTCCAGTTGTAAAAAGATTAAAACTCTGATCAACACAAAAATAAAATCCAGGCCGTGGTGTTGATGTTTGTGTAAGAAGTACAACAGATGAAAGACATTTCTCAGTGAAAGTCCTTTTTCAAACTCCAGAGACTCACAGTGAGACACCTGCTGGATATTCTTTGTAACTGCATCTGCAGCTTCCAGAAACTTCTTTCTTTCTGTTTTCATCTTTTGAAAGCATTTTTTCCTTCTCATGAAGCCTAAAGAAATGTCATCAGAATGATGGAAACAGTATTTCTGCAGCATGAAGCTGTTCTGAAAGATTTTTTTCTTGTGTTCAGAGAAATCTCTCCTTTGATGAGATGGAGGAACGTCAGCAAAGTTTTCTGGAAAAGATCAGCATTTCATTGAAACCATGTTGGAACTTTGTCGATGAGGTCACATGGTCTGTAAGAAGCCACAGTTCCAGCTGACAGAAGTCTGGTTCTGATCCATCAGATCCGACTAACAACAGAATCAAAGCTTCACGTGTTGCAGCAAAAGGTTTCCATGTTTGTGAGGATCTTATGAAGAACAGCTCAGTTCTAGATCACATCGTCTTTAGATCAATCATTTAGAATCAAGTATTTATAGATATTATCTTGAACTTCTTTCCATGACTCTGATGACCTTCATAAAGATGACTCCTCCCACTTTGGTTTGTGTCAAATGTATATCAGCTTCAACAAGCAGTCATGTGTTTCTGCTTCTCTTCAAGAACAGATTTAGTCCGGTCCGTGTCGTCCAGGTTCTCTGCAGATAAACACAATGAAAGAGAGAAGGAGCTTTATTTTGAAAAACCAGACCTCTCCCTGAATCCAGACTCAAACTTTTCTTTTGGTCAGAACCATAGAACTGCTGCAGCTCACAAGCAGAAAGTTCCATTCCTGATTCTCTCCATGGAGCTGCAGTCGTGCACGTGTGTGAAGAGTCCTGCTGACATGAGCACATTCACATGAACATGTCAAGGTCATACTAAAGAAGTCAGGCTGTGATTCGATCTGGATTGCTGCAGTCGTCGTCTCTGTTCTCGACTCCCTTCTGTTTCTGTGAGTCCTCACAGCTGCTGCTAACCAGCAGACATCATGGATCATCTGGAGGACTGTGTGGCTGTTAGAGGTGCTGGAGACCTGCTGTAGGCCCCATCTGTTATCTTTTGTCCATGGGTTCCCAGAGTGGGGTCTGTGGACCAAATTTGGCCCACCAATTTGTCACTGCAGAACGACGGAGTGTTTAGTTTAAACCCCCTTTGTTATGTGTTACAACTGTAATTATGTTGGCGACCACAAGGGGGCGCTTGGTTGTCCGGGACTGTGCTGTAATACTGCAATGTGAGCAGAAGAAGAAATGACGCTGAATGAATGGAAGCTGAATAAATCGACGTTGAGATCGAAGTCCGCCTGATGTCTTTTATTGCAGCACCAAGAAGGCCACAAACACAACACCCTTACTGCCTCTCATTGAAGTGGTAAAGGTCAAATAAAGGTCATATGAGGACATGACATGACAGGTTGGATTCAAAGGAGGGAGAGATGGATCAGTACAGGTGAGGCAGAGAAACAGAGATGGAAGGATGAGCAGCAGGTCAGGGCTGTGTACAATGCTTGAGCAGCTCAGTAAACCTTTAGTTGAGATGAATGTTGGAGGCCAACATCTGGAATGCTCTTGAAGTCATGACTGTCAGTGTCGTGTTATTGCTTTACAAAAAGACTGAGGTGTTCTGTGCTGAAGTCAAGAACTTTATTTTTTTTCTAATCCTTCCACATAGCACCCTGCAACATTCCTCTACAATCCCCACACAACAATCCGCCAGCTCCCCCTAGAGGCTCCTCCTTTCATGACATTCCCTTGACTCTGGTTTAACCCCAACATGGCTAATACAACATCCCCCTTTCTTAGAAAACAAAGGGTAAACTTTGTATTTTCATATGGAACTTATAAAACTAACTTTAGCAGGCTTTCTTTAGAGTAACCTCCACCTTTCAGTGATCAACTCAAACTTCTTTTTTTTTTCAAGCACACAAACCCCATTATAAACTTTTACAATTACAGATTAAGTCTTTTCTGACCACTCTGCCCGACCGAGTACAGACAGTTTCTGTGATGTTTTGTCCGCAGACTGGTGTCTGGTCGCTTGGAGCTGGAATAGGTGAATCTTCTCCCACAGGTTCTTCAGCACCGACTCCCTCATTGTTGTTCTGCAGTGACACCAGGTGGTGTTGGTTTCTTCTTAGTGTCCCCTGAGGCCCTTGGATGTAATAAGAGCGAGGGGTCTTGTGTGCAGATATCACTGTACCTTGGGCTTTTGCATCTGTGACCCAAACCTCTTCTCCAGGAACCAGTGGCTCTAGGTTTCTTCATTTGTGTCTTTTTATCAAAGATGTTAGTGTCATCCTGCCTCTTCTGCCTTTCTTTGGCCTCCAATGTGTGGTAGTCAGGCAGAGTCGGATCCAACAGGGACGGAAGGGCAGGAACAGTTGTGCGAACACTCTTGTGGTTTTGTGAAGTTGAAGGACTCTGGCGGTTGTAGAGTGAACGTAGCAGTCAGTGTAGCCTGCGGCGCTGCCGTTTCTTCATCTACCATCCGTTTCACGACAGTGCTCCGGCCGGCTTTTCCTTTCTTTTTCTTTTTTTCTTTCTCAGTCTATCAGCGTCCCGCTTCTGACACCAAGTCGTGTTATTGCTTTACAAAAAGACTGAGGGATTTTTTGCTGAAGACAGGAACCTTATTTTTTTCTAATCCTTCCACATAGCACCCACCCACATTCCTCTACAATCCCTACACAACAATCCACCAGTTCCCCCGAGAGACTACTCCTTTCATGACATTCCCGTGACTCTGGTTTAACCTCAACATGGCTAATACCACAGTCAAAAGTCCAATCCTGCTGTTGTCAATCAAAGTGTTGAGTCAGAAATAGCTTTTGATGGAGTCCTAACTTCACCAAAGGTGGGGCTACGCTGAACAACTTCCACAAAACTTGTTTCACTTTGCCATCTGAGAGATCAACACACATCGGTTTCTTTCTTTCATTGCCAAGATTAATCAATAAAGATGGCACAAAAAATACATTATTACACATATTTGCAAATAATAATAAAAAGTCGTAGAGTACATTTCGGCAATCACTCACATTCCTGGCACTGCCGGCATCTCCTTTCTGCATTTGCCACATGTGAATCCGTAGCAGTCAACACATTGCACAGTAGCATGATTATTTAGGCATCTATGTTTGACCTGATACATGGCTCTTTTTCCAGGGCTAGGTGTGGAAGGTTGTTGCAGAAACAATTGTTCCTTTTGTACCTTCTTTGCACAACCATGACTGGTTGCCAACTCTCTTGCAAGCTCAACCAGGAAGTCCACCAGTCTCTCCTGTCTCCCGGTGCATGCTTGATACAGCACAGGTGCATTTAGTTCTGCCATTTCAGTCATGTTATAGAACACAACAACGGGCCAATGTTGATTTATAAGCTGGCTGTGTGCAAAATTACTTTCTATGGGTGTACAAATGTGCATTAGAACTGTGCAAGACCCTACATGACAATGGGAGAATGTTCAGTCAAGTCATCTGCTTGCTAGGCATCAGGGGTCTCCAGACTACAGCCTGCGGGCCAGTACCGGCCTGCCTCCACATTTGGCCCAGCCCCCAAACACTTCCAGAGATACATATATTCTTTTATTTCTCAATACGGTTGATCGAATCCACAGAGTGTGACTTTGTATTCCACCCTTCTGAAGTCTGAACTATAACAGGAAAGGATAGACTATTTATCTATTTATTTGTTTAATTTTATGTTTTTTTTTTTTTTTCTGTGAAGATTACATAAATTGATTATTTAAAATTTGGCCATGTGTGGCTTTTTGGAAAACCATAAATGTTTAGATTTACTCTGTGATTGTTTCACTTTTTCTGTTGGCCTACAAACTGACCCTGGCCCCAAATAAGAGAAGAAAACAGTTATGTGGCCCTCACAAGAAAAAGTTTGCTCTGCCAATGATCTTCTCAACACATTCAGTTGGAAATCCTTCCTCCCCCACACAATAGAGCAATCCTACCAGCGACCCCCCACCCCTCCCCTTCCAATTCCTCAGGTTATGACTACATTTACACATAAAATGATGCAAATGTTAGCCAGGAGAGTAGCCAGGTAGCTTCATCTTGGCAAAAGGAGGTCAAAAAAAGCCTGGGACTTCTAGTGTTAAACAACAGCAACTGTGTTGTTCCAGGTGGAAGCTCCTCCTCCCTCACTCTGACGTTTGTGATGTTCAGACTCATGGTTCAGCTGCAGATAAACTGCTGAATCATAAACTGTAGTTCTGTCTCAGAATGCTGAAGCTCATCAGGAGAGTTCAGCTGGAGGTGAAGAATGAAACATTTTCAAACATCAGTTTTATTCATGTTTCATTCAAGTCTCTGCTGATAAGATTTTATTGTTTGAATTTCAATATATTTTCATCTTTTTCTGTTGAAATGTTTCTGGTTAAACAAGCCTTTATTTTGAAAGAGCCATTGAGGCAGAAACAATAGAAAGAGACTCTGAAGATGAGATGAGCAACCCCCCCTGGAATGCTGACCCCTGTGCAGTGGACTAGTGGGGGAGGGACGGCTGAACCAATCACAGAAAGACTGCTGCAGCTTTCCCTCCAAAAGGAACCAATCAGATGTTGTTGCTTGGATTCCTTTGTCTGGAAGTTTCCATGTGGAAGCTTCCAGAGTCTTTTCTGTTTGTCTGCAGGCTGAGCAGAACTGACTCCTGTAGGATCACAGGAACTTTCAGGGAAATCTCAAAGCAGGAGAAAAGTTTCTGTTTGGAGCTTTTTTCTGTGATTGTGAGACTAGCAGATGATCGGAGCTGCTGCTGTTCAGAGGACTTTGGTGTTTGTTGGAGCTGAAGATCTTCTGCAGCTGCAGGAACCATGTCTTCAGAACCTCAGGAAGATTCTGTCAGAGAACAGCTTTCTGCTGCTGAAGAAACCTTCAGACTCTGTGAAGGAACCATCGTCCAGAATGAGAATGAGGAGCTCTGTGGTCAGCGCAGACTGCTGGATATCACCTGGAACCCGCAGCTTCAGCTCCACGTTGCAGGTATGTTCACTGCAGACAAATACATCCATCAACATCTTTGTTTTCCTCGTCTGAGCTGTTATCTGGATCCAAACTGTGCGGCTGGATAGCTTCAGTGTAGTTCCTATATTTTAACTTCACCGCTAAAGTTTTTTTCACTCTTGAACAAATAACAAAATAATTTAAAATAATAATAATAATATAAATATCAGGTTCGAAATTCTCCAATTTACTATTTAAAAAAAACAATGGGTACACTTCTTAGAGAAAGTCTAAAATATTGATTGATTGATATTGTTTATTTCAAGCAAAGATTGTGAACAATACAGGACAAGAAAAACACAGATTTTTCAAACTCATTACAGAATATAGGAATTTAAAGATTAGAGAATTTTAAAAAGAACAAAGACACATTTGTGTCATATTTGATTACATTGATCATATGTATTTGATATTAACTACAGTGTTTATTAACTAAAGTCAAGTAGAGTTTGAGTGCTTGAACAGGAGAGGGAAGAAACAAACTTCTATTATCCCACAACTACTTAGTTTCTTCATTTTACAGTTTAGCTGATTTCTTTACAGTAACAAAGTGAAGTGCTTATTAATGATTGATTAATCTCATAAAACATTCTTTCATGATTTCAGTAAACAACATGAATCACACGTCAACTGTCATATATGTAACACTTATTGATCATCATCAGAATAAAATTTCATGTCAATCCAAAAATCATCCCGAAACATTAAAAATCAAGTTTTAAGTAACAATTGACCGGGGTTTCCTGCATGGAGAACTTTGTGTCAGCCCATTGACTGTATAAGAAAAAACTGGACTGAGCAAGCCCCCCTACTTCCGTGTTCCATATAGGAAGTACCACTGGGTTGCAAAAAGGCCAAAGTCCCATTGACTTACATTGGGAAACAGACAGTTATTTCTCAGTCATTTTATATGTCAGAATAATCATTCTTACTCTGCTGCTTTCTGCTTAACTTCTTTTTTCTAATCCTAATTTTTGAAAAAGATTTTTTTCCATTATCACAAGTTATTAGAGTTATAAATTGACCAATCAGATGGCTCAATAAGCGTTTGTGGGTCTGACGTCGAACGTCTGGGGCGTTTGAGTGACAGATGACGGGTAGCCAATGGGAGCAGACTTCATCAATGAGTCCGTGAAGACCTTTTAACACCTACTTTACAATTCAACAATGTGCCAATCATTGTCCTACTGTTGTTTTCCTCAATGGAATGTACCGATGCAGCAGTTTAAAACAACAAGAGGAGCATGCTGTCGACATTTTTAGATGAGGATTTACTCTGTAGAAATAGATTTCACTCTGAGGTTATGTGATTTGGACTTTTTTGTTTGTTTAACATTCGTTTTTCTTTATTTCACTGTTTTGATTGTAGCTTAAAAATTCTAAGTTGCCTATATGTGCATAAAATCACCAACCAAAGTTTCATCTTCGCCGCACTTTTCCAGCTTCAGCCTGAATTAGACGCAGCCGTCTGAGGAGCGCGAGACAGACTTGAAAGGACCTGGTCGTATTTTCAAACAGAAAAAAGATCCAGCTGTTCACTTGTTGGGATGGTTATTTATTTTAAATACTGCTGAACGCGCTTCTCACGTGCATCTGATCAGACTGTAACGTGACAGCGCATGTGATGAGACAAGCTGCTGCTACTGCTGCGCGCGGGGGGTGGGGGCACACGCAGTTCTGCAGCGGCGTCACCCAAATGCTCCTTTTATTTCAACAAAAAGGAATAAATGTAAGTAAATCCAAAAGGACAGAGACTCAGACTAATCGCTGAAGATTGTTTGCAAATGGCGGTATCCGTTTCAGGAAGTGACGGTGAAAGCGGTGGCCTACTTTCACCAGGAGTGGAGGTAATGCATTTCCAATGGGGGACCTCATGGCTCAATAAGTCCATTATTTTTATGGTCAATGTGCCCAACCCAGTCTCCTACAAAAACGTGCAGTACCTACGTTTGTCCACAGAGGAAATATATATATATATATATATATACAGTGGTGAACAAAAGTGTTGGTACCCCTCAGTTAAAGAAGGACAAACCCACAATTCTCACTGAAATCACCTGTGATGTCAATTAAAGGACACACCTGAGTTAATCATGTCACTCTGGTCAAATAGTTTTCAATCTTTCATTGAGGTACCATCATTTTTGTCCAGGCCGTTTCATTGGTTTGTTTTTTGAATAATTATGCTAATCAACAATTCAAAATTGATGGCTGATTTTGATTGTTTAATTTTCAGAATTGTTTTATTTATTGTTACTTTTGTAAGTTTTGAGTGATTTCAGTGAGAATTGTGGGATGTCAGATTTGTCGCGTTAAAAACGAGTTAACTTGACATGTGCTTGACGCCGACAATTTTTTTGACGCATTAATCGCGGATTTTCTCATACGTACCTTTCCATACCGCGCGCAGGCGTCCCTCATCCCCCTCTTACTCACCGGCTGCTCTCACTAGATCACGGGCGGGTCTCCAACCACCGAGCTGCTAGCTAGAACCGGCCCGGCGCGAGGACCTGGAGAGCTCCTGCACCCTAATCTGGCTCCGGTTCGCGTCCAGTACCACGTCTGGTGGTACCGGCTCGCGTCTGAGCTGCGGACCCCCGACGTTCCGAACAGCAAGCGCACCGGGGGACGTTTTAAATGTAGTTTAAACAACGGCAGTTATTTGTAGATGAAAAGATAAATCTCAGCTTTGAGTGTGTGGCCCGTCCCTCTTTCGCCGCGCAAAAATATGTAAAATATCCCAAAGTTCTGGGTGGTTCAGTGGGCTAGGTGAAGGGCTGGCACACAGGAGCCCTGGGTTCGATTCCCGGGGTTGTCCACTGATCCCCACCCAGATTGGGTCCTTCGGCAAGACCCTTGACGCTGCTGCCTAACTGGGTCCCTGTGCCCCTCAAGTACAGGGTTGTGTCAGGAAGGGCATCAGACGTAAAAACTCTGCCAAATCACTGATGCGAAACAGTGGGTGCTGTTACGCTGTGGCGGCCCCGAA
>NW_023416899.1:127963-135437 GCF_002922805.2 Oryzias melastigma | reverse complement strand
ATTAAAGGACACACCTGAGTTAATCATGTCACTCTGGTCAAATAGTTTTCAATCTTTCATTGAGGTACCATCATTTTTGTCCAGGCCGTTTCATTGGTTTGTTTTTTGAATAATTATGCTAATCAACAATTCAAAATTGATGGCTGATTTTGATTGTTTAATTTTCAAAATTGTTTTATTTATTGTTACTTTTGTAAGTTTTGAGTGATTTCAGTGAGAATTGTGGGATGTCAGATTTAGCGCGTTAAAAACGAGTTAACTTGACATGTGATTGACGCCGACAATTTTTTTGATGCATTAATCGCGGATTTTCTCATTCATGCCTTTCCATAGCGCGCGCCAGTCGTCCCTCATTGTCCTCTAACTCACCGGCTGCTCTCACTAGATCACGGGCGGGTCTCCAACCACCGAGCTGCTAGAACTGGCCCGGCCCCAGGACGCGGAGAGCTCCTTCACCCTAACCTGGCTCCAGTTTGCGTCCAGTACCACGTCTGGTGGTACCGGCTCTTGTCCGGCGCTGTGTCCCAAGAG
Source organism: Oryzias melastigma (assembly GCF_002922805.2). NCBI lineage: Eukaryota > Metazoa > Chordata > Actinopteri > Beloniformes > Adrianichthyidae > Oryzias > Oryzias melastigma. The sequence continues at coordinate 134,906 of NW_023416899.1, read as the reverse complement.
CTGCGGACCCCCAATGTTCCGAACAGCAAGCACACCGGGGGACGTTTTAAATGTAGTTTAAACAACGGCAGTTATTTGTAGATGAAAAGATAAATCTCAGCTTTGAGTGTGTGGGCCGTCCCTCTTTCGCTGCGCAAAAATATGCAAAATATCCCAAAGTTGTGGGTGGCTCAGTGGGCTAGGTGAAGGGCTGACTGGCCCTGAGTTCGATTCCCGGGGTTGTTCACTGATCCCCACCCAGATTGGGTCCTTAGCCAAGACCCTTGAAGCTGCTGGCTAACTGGGTCCCTGTCAGGGATGGTGGTGTAGGACCCAAATGCAGGAGACAGGACATGGTGGCAGAAACTCAAAGATTTACTTAATAAACTCAAAACATGACAAAACCAGGAGAAAACAAACCAGTGACGTGACATAACAGAACAGAGCAGATGACCTGACAATGAGAACTGAAAACCAGACACTTTAATACACTGAGGACAATTAACTAAATGAAGACGGCTGTGGATGATTAAACCTGAACATGGTGAGACTGACAAGGAAAACAGAACATAACAAAACCAGATCACAGAATCATGACAGTCCCTGTGCCCCTCAAGTACAGGGTTGTGTCAGGAAGGGCATCCGGCCTAAAAACTCTGCCAAATCACTGATGCCAAACAGTGGGTGCTGTTACGCTGTGGCGACCCCGAAAGGGATAAGCTGAAAGTGAACTACACAACCCAAAGTTCTGGAGGTTTAAGCGTGATCCAGCCGCAGCATAGCGGTCTGTCTGCCGGCATATTCATGGCGTGAGCTCCGCTGGACACGTCACTGCATCAGGCTGCAGCCAGAGAACGCAGCGGCAGTAACAGACTGTCAAACTATCCACAGAGTATCCCGCTTTTCTCAGTCTTTAATGTTTTAAAAAACAAAAGTTCATTGGAAATTCCTGTTTTCATAATTAATATAGAACTGCTAAATTCCACGAAGCACACGTTTTTCCCAAAAAAAAGGCCACATATTATTTTGCGATTAATCGGCAATTAACTATGGACAATGCGATTAATCACGATTAAAATATTTAATCGCCTGACAGCTCTAATGAAAATACATTGAAGAACCAAACTAGCATGCCTCCTGTGAGTTACTAGCACCACTTTAGCACACAGTTCACAGTTCCCAGCCTGATTTCTCTCTATTAAAATGTGATTCCTGTCCTGTGATGATTCCTCTCCATGAGATTCTTCTATCGTCAAGGTTTTTAAAGCCAATTGCAAAACACCGCATCTCCTTTTGTTACTTTTTCAGACTTCCGCCATTGATTCAATTTTTTTTAACTTTCTGCTTCAATTAACATTTTGACGAGATTGAATGTTTTTTACTGGTTCTCAAAGAATCATTACATCCTTAACAAAAACCTTCAAAATATAAAAGGTCCCTTTTTTTGTCTGTGTCCCTGCAGTCATCCCCCAGCATTATGTGAGTGAAGAGGACAATCTTTACAACCAGCAGATGAATTTAACAGTGGAAAAGGAGGAACCAGAACCTCTACAGATTAAAGAGGAACAAAAAGAACCAGAACCTCTACAGATTAAAGAAGAACAAGAAGAACCAGAACCTCCACAGATTAAAGAGGAACAAGAGGAACCAGTACTTCTACAGATTAGAGAGGAACAGGAGGAACCAGAACCTCTACAAATTAAAGAGGAACAAGAGGAACCAGTACTTCTACAGATTAAAGAGGAACAGAAGGGACCAGAACCTCCACAGATTAAAGAAGAACAGAAGGGACCAGAACCTCTACAGATTAAAGAGGAACAAGAGGAACCAGTACTTCTACAGATTAAAAAGGAACAGAAGGGACCAGAACCTCCACAGATTAAAGAAGAACAGAAGGAACCAGAACCTCTACAGATCAAAGAGGAACAGAAGGAACCAGAACCTCTACAGATTAAAGAGGAACAAGAGGAACCAGTACTTCTACAGATCAAAGAGGAACAGGAGGAACCAGAACTCATACAGATTGATGAGAAACAGGAGGAGCCAAAACCTCTGCAGATTAAAGATGAACAGAAGGAAAAAGAGCTCACACAGATTAAAGAAACACAGGAAGAACCACAGCAGTTAAGATACTATATAACTCACCCAGAACAAAACCCTTTTTCTTATAAAGAATGTGAGAAAAGTTTTAAACGTGTATCTAATCTCAAAATAAACCTGAGAACTCATGCAGGAGAGAGGCATTTTTCATGTAAAGAATGTGAAACAAGTATTAGTCATAAACATACTCTCAAAACACACACAAGAACTCACAAAAGAAAAAAGTCTTTTCCATGTACGGACTGTGATACAAGTTTTAAATATAAATCTAATCTCAAAAGGCACATGAAAACTCACACTGGAGAGAAGCCTTTTTTGTGTGAAGAATGTGATAAAAGTTTTACTCATAAATATACTCTCAAAGCGCACAAAGTAGTTCACACAGGAGAAAAGCCTTTTTCATGCAAAGACTGTGACACAAGTTTTACTCGACTGTATGGCCTCCGAAGACATGTGAAGACTCACACAGGTGAAAAGCCTTTTACATGTAAAGAGTGCAATACAAGTTTTAGTGATAAATCTAATCTTAAATCGCACATGAGAACTCACACAAAGGAGAAGCCTTTCTTGTGTAAAGAATGTGACAAAAGTTTTAGCCATAAATCTGCTCTCAAAACACACATGAAAACTCACACAGGAGAAAAGCCTTTTTTGTGTAAAGAATGTGATACGGGTTTTAAACATAAATTAACTCTCAAAAGGCACATGAGAATTCACACTGGAGAAAAGCCTTTTTTGTGTAAAAAATGCGATTACCGTTTTACTCAAAAATCTACTCTCAAAAGACACATGAGAACTCACACAGGAGAAAAGCCCTTTTTGTGCCAGGAATGTGATAGGAGTTTTAGTCAAAAATTTACTCTTAAAATACACATGAGAACTCATAAAGTTAGAAAAAATTCTACATTTTTTAGAAAATGAAATGATTAAGAATTCATTTAAAATAAATATCATATATATAAATCCACAGGGCCCACACTAATCTGGTAATTAACACCAAACAATTGCCAAGACCTTACTGAGTCTTTAAATGCTCTTTCAGTCTCAGTCAGTAAATTAAAATTCAGATTCCAAAGATTAAGATTCCAAATCACTTTTACAGGAAAGAACAGTTTTCTGAAATCTGACATGCGCTGAAAACATCCTTTTTGAATTATTTTAATATGATATTCTAATTTTCCAAGACAATATTTTTAGGTGTTTATCATCTATAAGCCACTATGATCACATTGCTCAAAACAAAGGATTGATGGATTTAATTTTGTAATGATTCTATAATCATGAGTTTCATTTATTGAATTATTTGACAAAAATGTTTAACTTGTTGTTGAAGTTGATTTGTTAACATTTACATCTATAGCTTCCTGTTAGCATTACTGTTTTTATTATGAGTTTTCATTTTGTGTTTGTTTTAGCCATTCATCTAATCTAATGAATTTATTATATGAACATTTTTGATGAAGTTCACGTTTTTTGCTTGATTTTTTATTAGTAGATTTTTGTACTTTTGTGATATTATTAGGTTAATCATTGTGATTGTAGTTTATCCTGATACACTGTTGTGTAAGTCTGCTTGTTACCATGACAACACTAACATTATTTTTATATATCTCTAATGCTAACAACTTTCATGTGATTTGGAAACATTTTGTTATTCTCTAAATATAAAATATTTCTAGTTTATGATTTTTGGATTCATGTTAGCAGATAACAGTTTTGTGAAGGAAAGTTTTAGTAAAAATGTATTAAGGAAGAGATGGATAATAAAAGCCTGTCATTCCTGTCTTGTGTTCTTGTGATTCCTGATTTTATTTTAATATTTTATTTTCAAGTTTAAGTAAACAGATGGTATGAAATATGAAGACAGACAAAGGAAAAAAGGAGACAAAAATTACAGAAAAAAAAAATTTAAATAATATTACCAGATTAAAGTAATGATATAAAAGTAAATACAGAAATATATGTTGCAATGAGACACAAACTATACAGAGGAAGAAATGTGAAATATCATTTGTGAGTGTCTCAGATTCAGTACCCTCCAAACCCTGTGTCGCTAAAATTCCTTTGATGAAGGCTCATCACCTTCATCCAAAGAAATATCCACTAAATCGTGGTCTACGTCGCTTCTCAAACCATTGTTGTTTACACTCTGGGATCCCTGAAGTGACGTCACGCGCAGCCCCCGCCCATCACCACCTATCGCCCAAATTTAATGCTGTGCACGACCATAAAATGATCAATAAAATCGCGCTGGATCATTTTAAGCGAATATTTTTATCAGATTCGTTTTCCAAGTTCCATTGAATTCCTAAATAAATAAAAAAAATTTGCCACTGCACGAGGCCTTTAAACTCTGCGTAGTAACAACTCTTAGCTTGTTTAGAGGATTGTTCCTAAACAACAATGATCACACTGAGCCCTCCCTGAAATTTAGACAAGGTTTATGTAATCTACATAAATAGACATTAGTTGGAGCTTCATAACTTTGTCAACTTTGCTGGTGTAAAATTTTAACCCAGTCTCCTGCTAAAACATGCAGTGCATTTCTGGGATGTATCTTGACTTCTGCAAAGAAATATAGTCTCCCAAATTTTTAGTACATACTTAAGCTATTTCATATTTTTGAAAGTCTATATGAATTTTGACATTTAAAGAGGTCCCAAACTTCAACGGTAACTTATGTATCAATTCTAAAGAGAGCGACCTATCACCAGGTTTTACAGGATCCACTAGCTTCATACCCCATCAAGGGTTGTCCCGGTTCTTTAGGGTCCAGTACTGAGAGTCTTGCTTTTTCATATATTTTTCAAATGTGATTAAGTTTATTACAAACAGCAGGTGATCTGTCCCACCAGAAGCTGGAACACTCTGGACCACAGCTACACAATGATAAAAATGCATATCACTCTGTTCCCTGAGCTGCTCTGAGACTTTCAGATCACTGCCTCCTCTCATCCAAACCCACAGACAAAAGCTGAAATCATCTAAGCCCAAAGTGAAGACTGTTAGAGATGGACGGATGAGTCAAAGAATCAAAATGCAAAGATCTGAACATCTTTGAAAATGCTTCCTCTGACCTGGATGAACTGACTGACACTGTGATCCTAGATCAGGTTTTGTGAGGACATGCCTGTGCAGACCAAACCCCTCCTCAAATTCAACAACAGACAATGGTTTACAGCTAGATGAGGGAACTAGGTAAGGACAAGGAAGAGGCCTAAAGGAGTGGGGATCGTGACCTTTAGAAATAGGTCAACAAGCTGACAGAAGATTACAGCAGCTAAAATGATCTACGTACACTGCAAAGTTGACAGATCAGTTTTCTGCAGTTTGGAAAGTCCTGCAGACCCTCATGAGAAGAGATTCCCCACCCCCACCCTGCAGAGAGCTACCACCTAGCTGAGGATCTCAACAACTTCTATTCAGGTTTCAAAGGACCATAGCATTCCCTCCCCCCATCACTTCCAATCTAAAGGAATGACTTGTTATCTCAACTTTCTTCAGACTGAACCGCTAACCTGGACTGAGGATCTGTGAATGTACGTCTACAGTTTCAGAAGCAGAAGATCAGGAGGGTTCCAGGACCTGATGGAGTGTCTCCATCCTGTCTGAAAGTTTGTGCCGACCAGCTGGCTTAAACTGCTGGGACCTGTGCCGGTACTTTTTTGTTTATTTTCCAATTCAGGAGCAGAACCTCCTCATGTAACTAATTTACACTCCTTAGATATCATCCACAATAGCCTCTGTCGTTTTGCTCTTTGCTGCCCCTATATGACACACCTTTGTACAATGTATCAACAGCTGGGTTGGTTTTCACCTTCAGCCCGAAGAAGGTTTGACCCAGATGCAGCTTAGCTTTAGCTTTATTTTATCAGTTTGTTTGACTGGGAGGAGCTGCTTCCTCTGCTCTGCTGCTGCTTTGCCCTGATGGTCTGCTGCCATATTATTAATAGGACTGGGAAATATGGCAAAAAAAAGAAAACCACGATTTTTTTCAACTTTATTTCACGATTTTGATTTATCAAAAATACATTTAAATTGCCAAAAAATGAATTATAATGATTTTAGTTGAAACAAGTAAACACATTTTGAACAAATATTTATATTTATTCAAATTAAATAGTTGTTATCTATTAAGATTAATCTGTAAACATTGCAAGAATTGCGTCTTCTACTGCTACAGGTAATGGATTGCTGTCAAATGAACAGCTTCTAAATATCTGTGAGTTTTAATTTTGCCTTTGTGCTAAAATCCATAAAACAGAGCTTGTAAATGATTATCACCCAAGACCAGAAATGAGGGAGATTGATGAAGTTTATAGCATGAATGACTGATAAAGTTTAGTAAAGTCCTTTCCCTATTAAAAACAGCTCAAAGTGCTAAATAATAATAATAATAATAATATTAATAAAAACACCCTTTATCACATTTTCAAATGAAACTAAAACTTTTTATTATTTTTGGATTACATACATGGTAAATAAATCTCAATTGCTTCAGAATTTACCTTCAAATTGACGATTTCATTGTACTTTGAGAAAAAGGCTCCAGCTAGCATCTTTAACTGATCCAAAAACATTTTTAAACTTGGATGATAACATCAAATACATCTGCCAAACTGTTAAGATTCAAAACACAGAGATAATAGGAGTAAATGTTTTAAAAAGTTTACATCCACAGCTCCTTCACTAACATCTGCACTCTGCTGTGTATGTCACTGAGCAGAAAGCTAGCGTTAGCATTAGCGCTGTTTATTCTAGCTGGGCTTTTATTCGGTCCGAACGACCAAGAAAAAAGATCAACAGTGATTAACACGGATTAAAAAGATTATGTGCGAACTCACTTACACTTCTTACAAGGGGG
>NW_023416899.1:118470-127947 GCF_002922805.2 Oryzias melastigma | reverse complement strand
GGGGGGTGCGACTGACAATAAGATTTAGGCTCTTACAGTAGCTAGCTATGAGCTAACAAAACAATGCAGCACCGTGCATCTTGGCCGCACATTTTGCGTGCTTCCAGCGTGAATTTCCATCAGTTTTCATGCAGGTTGAACATAAATACGTACGATTAACATCCGTTGTGTTTTAAAACATGAAACATTAATAAAACATCAAAGAACCAAACTAACATGTCTCTCATGAGTTGCTAGCAGCCACTTTAGCACACAGCTCACGGTTCCCAGCCTGATTTCTCTCTATTAAAATGTGATTCCTGTCCTGTGATGATTCCTCTCCATCAATTATTTTAATGTCAAGGTTTTTGAAGTCGATTGTAAAACACAGCGTCTCCTTTTGTTACTTTTTCAAACCTCTTTCATTCGATTTTTTTAAACTTTCTGCTTCAATTAACAGTTTGACGAGATTGAATGCTTTTTTTTTTTTTTACTGATTCTTGAAGAATCATTGCATCCTTAACAAAAACCTTTAAAACATAAAATGTCTCCTTTTTTGTCTTTGTCCCTGCAGTCCGCCCCAAGCATTATGTGAGTGAAGAGGACAATCTTTACAACCAGCAGAGGAATTTAAGAGTGGAACAAGAAGAACCAGAACCTCTACAGATTGAAGAGGAACAAGAGGAACCAGAACCTCTACAAATTAAACAGGAACAGGAGGAACCAGAACCTCTGCAGATTAAAGAAGAGCAAGAGGAACCAGAACCTCTACAAATTAAACAGGAACAGGAGGAACCAGAACCCCTGCAGATTAAAGATGAACAGAAGGAAAAAGAGCTCACACAGATTAAAGAAACACAGGAAGAACCACAGCAGCTTAGATATTATATAACTCGCCCAGAACAAAACCCTTTTTCTCATAAAGAATGTGAGAAAAGATTTAAACGTGTATCTAATCTCAAAATAAACCTGAGAACTCATGCAGGAGAGAAGCATTTTTCATGTAAAGAATGTGATAAAAGTTTTAAGAAAATGTATGGCCTGCAAAGACACATGAGAACTCACACAGGTGAAAAGCCTTTTACATGTAAAGAGTGTAATACAAGTTTTAGTGATAAATCTAATCTTAAAACACACACAAGAACTCACACAGGAGAAAAGCCTTTCTTGTGTAAAGAATGTGATAAGGGTTTTAAACATAAATCAACTCTCAAAAGGCACATGAGAACTCACACTGGAGAAAAGTCTTTTTTGTGTAAAAAGTGCAATAAGCGTTTTAGTCAACAATCTACTCTCAAAAGACACATGAAAAATCACACGGGACAAAAGCCTTTTTTTGTGCCAGGAATGTGATAGGAGTTTTAGTCAAAAATGTACTCTTAAAATCCACATGAGAACTCATAAAGTTAGAAAAAAATTCTACAAATATTTAGAAAATGAAATGATGAAGAATATGGTTAAAAAAATTAATATATGTATAACTCCACAGGGCCCACACTAATCTGGTAATTAACACCAAACAATTGCCAAGACCTTACTGAGTCTTTAAATGCTCTTTCAGTCTCAGTCAGTAGATTAAAACACATTCCAAATCACTTTTACACAACTGCCACTATGATCACACGCTCAAAATAAAGGATTGATGGATTTAATTTTGTAATGATTCTATAATCGTGAGTTTCATTTATTGAATTATTTGACAAAAATGTTTAACTTGTTGTTGAAGTTGATTTGTTAACATTTACATCTATAGCTTCCTGTTAGCATTACTGTTTTTATTATGAGTTTTCATTTTGTGTTTGTTTTAGCCATTCATCTAATCTAATGAATTTATTATATGAACATTTTTGATGAAGTTCACGTTTTTTGGTTGATTTTTATTAGTAGATTTTTGTACTTTTGTGATATTATTAGGTTAATCATTGTGATTGTAGTTTATCCTGATACACTGTTGTCTAAGTCTGCTTGTTACCATGACAACACTAACGTTATTTTTATATATCTCTAATGCTAACAACTTTCATGTGATTTGGGAACATTTCGTTATTCTCTAAATATAAAATAATTCTAGTTTATGATTTTTGGATTCATGTTAGCAGATAACAGTTGTGTGAAGGAAAGTTTTAGTAAAAATGTATTAAGGAAGAGATGGATAATAAAAGCCTGTCATTCCTGTCTGGTGTTCTTGTGATTCCTGTTTTTATATTAATATTTTATTTTCAAGTTTAAGTAAACAGATGGTATGAAATATGAAGACAGACAAAAGGAAAAAAAGGAGACAAAAATTCCTGAAAAAACAAAAATTAAAATGATCTTACCAGATTACAGTAATAATATAAAAATAAATACAGAAATATATGTAACAATGAGACACTAACTATACAGGGGAAGAAATGTGAAATATAATTTGTGAGTGTCTCAGATTCAGTACCTCTCCACTTGGAGTCCAGCTTCATAACCCTTACGCTCTCTTTGGCTTGTTTACGTTAAAAGTGGGGTCATCTGGACCCCACAAGACAGTACGATTAACTTTTTGTTCTCATTGATTTTTGAGTTTCACTAATGTCCATGGCAGACATAAAATCCTGTCCACCTTTGTCCACATTTGTCATGGAAGGAATCACACATCAATATGTGGGTTGAGTCATCTGGACCCCAAAGAGAGCGAAAGGGTTTAATAGCTTCTTGAAGCTCAGACAATGTAATGTCAGAGTCCAAATTCTCTGTTGTGGTTGCATTAAGTTTTGGAAAACTGAGCTTATCAAAAAAAAGATCATAATCCTCCTGTGTTGCAGTTGACTTAGATGTGTAGATGTCTGAGTAGAATGTCCTTTGGATTCGTAAGAACTTGGCCAGATTTCATTTTATGAATAGTTCGTTTTGCTTGTGTTACAGGTCCCGGGTGCGGCGACCACAATAACTAAAAGAAAGTTGTGTCTGAAAAAAAGAAAAGAAGTCTCAGAGCAGGAACGACACAAGCACTCTCTTCATTCTCCAAAGCACATCTGTTTAATCATTTAAACAAAATAAAAAATTTCCATTCAGTGCATCCACTTGTCCATTATACAATTTGACCCTAAAAGTAAACAAAATAACTGATAATGTGTCAAATAAATAATTATTCAAACTCTCTGTTCTATTTTCCTTTCTAATACATTACATTTCAATTTCAAAATAAACATTCAATATTTACATATGTGTAATTCACCTTGGCTTTAATAATTGTAATGTAAACAAAATAAATAATGCTTTTCACTAATAATTAGCTTTTCTAGCTTATAAATGCTGGACATTGCACATTTAGGAGTCAACTTTCAAATTAACAAACAAAATAACATTTACTTCATAATTCAATATCTCTTTTAAAACTGCTACAAGAACTTTAATTACGCGTTTGAACATGTTTAAGTTAGGTCAGGAGTTCCACAAAAATCATTAAAATCTATACAAAGCCATAGATGTAACCATTCTACATGGCCATCATAAAAACACCGACTCATAATCCAAATCTCGTCATCCAGACACGAAATCTCGCAAGATCAACAGCCACTTCCCGTTCGGCTTTTCCCGCCAGTTCTCGCCGAAAAAAGGGTTAAAGATTCTTGATTTAAATAAAAAAAAAATAAAACAAATAATACTGGTAATCGACTAGAAATCAAACCAAAGCTCGTGGTTTTCATCTGTAGCCGTTTTAAACCGGGTACTAACCTGAATAAGAAAAGAAGTCTCTCAGCAGGAAAGACACGAGCACTCTCTTCATTCTCCAAAGCACTTCTGACGGAAACAGGAAGTTGCCCCGTCTTCAGCCACCTGGAGGCGCTGCAAGAGTGTCGAAGGTTCCGCTTTCCAAACTCATTATCTGAATGTTCTTTTTCCTTTTTTTTCCATAGGCTACATTTAATCAATGTATAAAATAAATTAAATTATATTTTAATTACTGGAAATGAATGGCTTTCAAAATAAAATACCAAATGTGAATGCACATTTTTGGGTGCACCACACTTGCTCTCCCTTCAGTTGTCTTGCCAACAATTTTTCCAGCTTGTCACCCAATTCATAGTGTTTCCCTTTAATGCTCAAAAGTTTTACCAATCTGATCCCCAAATATTGAGTTATATTCATACTTTAACTTTAGATCTTTATTGTAATCTGATTGCAGCAACGAGCTTTGATAAATCTGATCTGTAGCTGAAAGTTTCTTTTGAATCTCTTCTAGTCTCCTACGTTTGGCTTTGTTTTGTGCTTCTTCATTTGAAATGTCTAGTCCTCGTATAAATGTTTATAGTGTTTCTCAGATGGTTGAGTCATTCATCTCTCCATTGTCATTTATTTCAAGACACTGCAAAATATCAGTTTTTAAGTGTTGTTTAAATGAATGGTCTTCCAGTGAAAGAGGATTAAAACGTCAGCTGAAAGCCCTCTTATGAAGGGGCAACTTTAGACTGGGTGCATTCACACCAAATGCGATTCTGGCGGCAGAAGCGGCAATCTCCAATGTTATTCAATGGTCCAGGCATGCTCTGAGGCGAATTGAAGCCCCGCGGTACGATGTGAGCGACCCGCGCAGCGAGAAAGTCTACCAGCAGCTCGGTTTGCTCAGGCAAATGTGAATACCGGAAGTTTGACAGGTCGCATCAGCCAATCAGGATCTCAGCTTTGGGCACGTGACTTTTCCAGTGACTCCATTAGCAGGTACGATTCTAATCTAATACAATGTTTTGTCGTAACTCAGCGCGTGGCTATCTGAGACACTGCAGGAGCGGGAACCGGGCACCATGGGGCGGAAACCGCGGACCAGGGACCACGGAGCACATGCAAGAACCTGGGAGCTGAGACAGTGGAACGAGGAGTGCTGGGCAGGAATGGGAAGGCGTGGGGCGGAGAGTGAAGTACCGAAATTAACACAGACTAGGAACTAAAACCAAAGAACCGCTTTGACACCAGGACCGCATAAAACCCAATTGGTGCCCAACAGATCAGTGGCTTTCCCTCTCAAGATCAAACACCTCGGCACGCAGATTTGCGTTTTCAAGCTGCAGGGCCGCTACTGAGCATTCCATAATAGTAATGCAAACCTCATGATCCGTAGTGTGGTTCTTGGCAGTGGACTGCTGTTCAGCTAGCACCTCTGAGTATTCACCAGGCTTTCAAAATTCTGTTTGAATTTGTTGAACCGTTCGTTAATGGACTGAACAAGTTTCTCCGACATCTTCTGCCAAATGAGCGGAAGCTCGTCGTTATCCTGGACCGATGTCTGGTCCATCTTGATAGGTTTTAGGCAGCTAGCCCCCGCTGCTCCCTCGACGCTTCATGGCTTCCTGGACATATTTCTTTCAGTTGTTAGTTGAGGAAGTAAAGAAAATTAAGTGAGCAGAAAGTCACACTGTGGGAAAGACTCCACACTTCTGACTGATGTTCACGTCCACTTTATTCTTCACAGGAAAGATTGAGACAGAACACTGAGAACTAAAAAGAACAGAGAAACACTTCTAATCCCTACTAGAAAACATGAATCACAACAACACAAACACCAGTCTGTTTCTTTATCCACCTCTTCATTAATACATTTTTACTAAAACCTTTCCTCCACAAAACTGATATTTGCTAACATAACTCAACAAAATATAAACTGCAATTATTTTATACAGAAAACAATATTTAAATGTTCATGAATCACATGAAAAGCGTAGAAAATAATTAGTGTAAAATATTCTAGTGTTGTCATGGTAACAAACAGACTTAGACAGCATTGTCTCAAAAACTACAACCACATCGATTAACTTAACAACTGTGAATGATGTAATAAAATACAAACATCTACTAATAAAAATCAACTAATAAAAAGCAAACATCATCATTTTTTAAAATTTAATCTGACTTTCATAAATCAAAACAACATATTTTTTCAGAGATATGTCTAAAAGAGTGCATTTCATGAACAAGTTTAATATTTTGTTAATTTAATACATGAAACTCGTGACATACAGAATCATTACAAAATGTAATGAGAATATCATATCAAAATAATGTTTTCAGCACACGTCAGGTTTCATAAAACTGTTCTTTTCTCTCCATTCAATAATCACTTGTTCCTCCTCTTCATTGAATGACTGCATCAATGTGGTATGGAGGCCATCAGCCTGTGGCTCTGGGTTCATGTCATGAAAGCTCAGGTTGATTTGATCGCTGACTTCAGGTCATCTTCATTGTTGTGTCTGCTGTCTCATCTTCCTCTTCACAGTTCATAGATATTTTTATTGGGTTCAGGTCAGAGGAATTTGATAGTTGATCAAACACAGTAACTGATGTTTAGCTTTGGATTCCTTTAGTAGAGTGAGAATGATCCAAGTATTACTGGAAATTAAAAGCAGAATCTCCACACAGGTTGAGTGTAAACAGTTGTATAAAGGTGATTTGAAATATATTTTATTCTACTAACTGACTGAGGCAATTTATAGACTCAGTAAAGTCTTGGCAAGTGTTAGGACTTAATTGGCAGATTAATGTGGGCCCTGTGTTATAAAGAGTTATAAACATATTTATTCACTTAAACAAATAAATTCTTAATTATTTCTTTTTCTAAATGTTTAGAATTTCTTTCTAACTTTGTAAGTTCTTGTGTGTGTTTTGAGATTAGATATTTGTCTAAAGTTTGCATAACATTCAATGCACAAAAAAACGATGAGAGAACATACATGACAAAAACTTGTGTCACATTTTTTTAGGCAAAAAAGGATTTTCTCCTGTGATTCATCATGTGTCTTTTGAGAGTAGATACACAACTAAAAGTTTTGTCACATTCTTTACACAAAAAAGGCTTTTCTCCTGTGTGAGTTCTCATGTGTTTTTTTATATGAGATTCTTGTCTAAATCTCTTATCACATTCTTTACACAAAAAAGGCTTTTCTCCTGTGTGAGTTCTCATGTGTTTTTTGAGATTAGATATTTGACTAAAACGTTTATCACATTGTTTACACAAAAAAGGCTTTTCTCCTGTGTGAGTTCTCATGTGTTTTTCTATATGAGATTTTTGTCTAAATCTCTTATCACATTCCTTACACAAAAAAGGCTTTTCTCCTGTGTGAGTTCTCGTGTGTTTTTTTAAATAAGATTCTTGTCTAAATCTCTTATCACATTTTTTACATAAAAAGGGCTTCTCTCCTGTGTGAGTTCTCATGTGTCTTATGAGAGTAGATCTATGTTTAAAACTTGTATCACAGTCTTTACATAAAAAGGGCTTCTCTCCTGTGTGAGTTCTCATGTGCCTTTTGAGAGTTGATTTATATTTAAAACCCTTATCACATTCTTTACATAAAAAGGGCTTCTCTCCTGTGTGAGTTATCGTGTGTGATTTGAGAGTAGATAAATTACTAAAACTTTTATCACAGTGTTTACAAGAAAACGACTTTTCACCTATGTGAATTATCATGTGTGTTTTGAGATGAAATGCATAGTTAAAAATTTTGTCACATTTTTTACAAGAAAAAGGCTTTTCACGTGTGTGAATTTTCATGTGTCTTTTTAGGTAAGACTTTTGATTGAAATTTTTATCACATTCTTTACATGAAAAAGGCTTCGCTCCTAGGTGAGTTTTTATGTTATATCTGAACCGTAGAGGTTCTTCCTGTTCATCTTTAATCTGTGGAGGTTCTGGTTCCTCTTGTTCCCCTTTAATCTGTGGAGGTTCTGGTTCCTCCTGTTCTTGTTTAATCTGTAGAGGTTCTGTTTCCTCCTGTTCTTCTTTAATCTGTAGAGGTTCTGGTTCCTCCTGTTCTTCTTTAATCCGTAGAGGTTCTGGTTCCTCTTGTTCCTCTTTAATCTGTAGAGGTTCTGGTTCCTCCTCTTGTTCTTCTTTAATCTGTAGAGGTTCTGGTTCCTGTTGTTCTTCTTTAATCTGTAGAGGTTCTGGTTCCTTTAGTTCCACTCTTAAATTCCTTTGCTGGATGTAAAGATTGTCCTCTTCACTCACATAATGCTGGGGGAGGACTGCAGGGACACAGACAAAAAAGGAGATTGGACGTGAATATTTTTGATTAACTTCTATTTTCATTTTAGTTGTATCTGTAACCTTTAAATGAACCTATTGTGCTCATTAAAACATGCTTCTGAATGTATCCCCCCACACTTAAACTGCCTTCGCTTGTTAAAATACCAAGAGATGACTTAGGGAGTTTTTGACATAAAATATAGCCCCGAATTGTGCTTCTTACTCGAGGTGAGTAAAGATATAGATCACACGTAGACCTTGATATAATTGTAGATCTAGTTAATTTGACATGTGATGTGCAAAATTGCTTGAAGCAGAAGCCTCAGAGGTAATGGTCGACTTTACTACTATGGGCATGACATGTGACGTGTAGCATTGTTTGAAGATTGTTTGTGCAACCCTATAAAGATTCTTGCATCTCCTCATATCGTCAGAATTCTCTGCGAATGAGACCTTTCTGAACGCTAGTACCACATGTATTATTTAAATTTGTTATTAAACACTTGTGTTAATCCTAAATTGTCTCTGCTTTTTCCTCGGTGTCTCGCCCTCCTCCGACCACCAGTGGGAACCCTCACCAGAGTACTGACTGCATCTGTTCCTTTCCTCACTCATTGTTCCACAATGCATCTGTCTGCCACTCCTGCCTTCACCAGCTGTTTCCCATTCAAGTTAATCCCCAAACTGTATTAAACCCTGCTCACCACTCTGCTCCATGCAAAGTCTTAAATTCTATCTCTGGTGCATTCAGTCTGAGCATTTGTTCTCTGTTGCCTTGCTGTGTTTGTCCCCTGCCTGTTTATTTTGTTGCCTCGCTCCTTGCACTGACCCTGCCCTGTTCCCTGACCACGCCTTGTCTTGTGTTTTAAAATGTTTTAAAATGTTGAAAAGGAAGAAAGCGCGCGAAAAAAAACGTGATCTTAAGACTGGAAGAACTTCTGATGTTCCTGTTCTGTTCCTGTTCTGGTTTCTGGCTTGTGGCTCGTGGCTTGAGAGCCTATTGTTTGTTGTTGCTTGTGAAGCCCTGTGAAGGTGTTGAGAAGGTCTGAGAAGCTTGCTCTAGCTCGTGTGCCAGGGTTTTTAAATTTGGGAGGCAGGGCCAGAATCGCCCAATCCGTGGGGATTTGAGGTGTTTTACGATTGGAGGTAATTTGCATGTCTCAATGAGCTCTGGCTATGCAAATATCAGGGGCGTAACTTTATTCTGGTCTCTGGATGTTTATTCTAAATGCTGAATTGACAACAAAAGGGGTTTCTATCAATCAAAGTATATAAAACCCTATATATATATATATATATATATATATATATATATATATATATATATATATATATATATATATATGTGAATCCTGTATGTGGCACATGAAATGCTTCCCAAAGTCCACATAAACACAGAAAAGCAATTCTCCAAGCTTTGACAGTTACACAATGATTATTCATGGATTTTAACCTCAAAGTAGTTGTGAATCTTCTTCTGTTAAGAATAAAGATTTGATTACACACATGTA
>NW_023416899.1:113463-117742 GCF_002922805.2 Oryzias melastigma | reverse complement strand
AATGAGGGTTGGGTTGATTCAGATGGAGCACTACTGAAGGCCTAGGTGTGAAATGCACGGCCCGCCACTGATATATATATATATATATGTGTGTGTGAATCCTGTATGTGGCACATGAAATGCTTCCCAAAGTCCACATAAACACAGAAAAGCAATTCTCCAAGCTTTGACGCTTTGACGGTTACACAATGATTATTCATGGATTTTAACCTCAAAGTAGTTGTGAATCTTCTTCTGTTAAGAATAAAGATTTGATTACACACATGTAATAATAGGACATTTCCTGGAGCTGTGAAGAGATGTTTTACATGTTAGATCCAATTACAAAAGTCCAGTGTTTTAAAACATAAGAAAAGTTACGAAGGGTCACGTGTTTCAAACAAAGGAGTCTGAGTGTCTGTCGGAAATGCTTGCGGACTCCACAGGGGTCAGCCTGCTGGAACCAAGACTCCTTTGAAGATGACAGGCTGAAGTTAACCAGAGTTTTGAACGCAAAATAGTCATGGTTCTGGCCCGGTTTCATGACTAACATCGGAGTGGAAGATAGAGGTTTCAGACAACTTTATGGCCCACTTGCTGGAAGAGGACTCCGTTATCTTGAGAAAAGGCATTCCACATAA
The DNA here is from genome assembly GCF_002922805.2 of Oryzias melastigma. NCBI lineage: Eukaryota > Metazoa > Chordata > Actinopteri > Beloniformes > Adrianichthyidae > Oryzias > Oryzias melastigma. Next base: position 117,122 of record NW_023416899.1, on the reverse strand, counting down.
AAGTTGGGTGACCAAATGGTCAACACAGGTTGTTTCCAAGGTGGAATGCTACAGGGAAGTTAACATTTACACAAGAAAAGGTGATTGAGTGTGAATGATTTTTTTTTACATTCATGCTACCTGTTGCACTTTAAGTGAAATACAGCAGAATGTTGTGAAAGAGCACGCATAATTGCACTAAATTGCACTTCCGACCAGTGGCACTCTCCTCTCACCAAATAAGACGCTGAGGCGGCTCTCCCTCAACCTCCTCAGACCCCAGGTGCAACACGCTGCAATTTGCCTACCAGCAAGGAGTCGGTGTGGAGGACACTATCCTGTATATGCTACACCGAGCTCACTCCCACCTGGATAAGGGAAGTGGCACTGTGAGGATTCTCTTCCTGGACTTCTCCAGTGCCTTCAATACCATCCAGCCCCCCCTACTGCAGGACAAACTGTGCACTATGGGAGTGGACCCCCTCCTGGTAGACTGGATCTCAGACTACCTCACAGGTAGACCACAGCACGTCAGGCTCAAGGACATCACGCCTAACACTGTGGTCAGCAACATTGGAGCCCCCCAGGGCACAGTGCTGGCTCCTCTTCTCTTCACCATGTACACCGCGGACTTATGTTACAAATCAGAGCTGTGTCACATACAGAAGAAAACACAGCCATTGTTGGATGCATCAGGGAGGACAGAGAGGAGGAGTACCGGAGACTAGAGGGGGACTTTGCAGCATGGTGACACACAAACCACCTCCAGCTCAACACCTCCAAGACAAAGGAACTGGTCATCGACTTCGGAAGATCCAGACCAAGACCACGGCCTGTCCTTTTAGAGGGAGCAGAGGTGGAGAATGTGGACTCCTATAAATACCTGGGTATGTGTCTGGACAATAAACTGGACTGGACAACACACCAGACACCTGTACAGGAAGACCCAGAGCAGGATGTACTTCCTCAGGAGACTGCGGTCCTTCAATATCTGCAGCAAACTACTGGGGATGTTTTACCAGTCTGTGGTTGCCAGTGTCCTCTTTTACACTGTGGTGTGCTGGGGGCAGCATATCCAAGAAGGACACTTCCAGACTGGACAAACTGATCAGGCGCGCCGGCTCTGTGGTCGGCACGAGGCTGGACTCTCTGGTGACGGTGGCAGAGACGAGGACCCCAACTCAAATGAGTTGGGGACCCCTGCTTCGGGCAAAATATTGGTAAAAACTTTGAGTGACTTATTTCTAAGAACTCCTGTTCTCTTTTGTCCAAAGTAGAAACAATATTCATAATAAAATGTTATATTCATGAATAAACTATAGCTCATTCATACAAATCCTAATCGTAATGTAATGTAACATCCGGAGACGAAGCTGAGACGTTTCTTTCTGCTGCTGACATTTTATCATGCTGGTCGCTGCACTAGCATTAATAAATCCAGAATCCTGTTGTATATTTCAGCTTTGTACCATTGTGCGGGTGAATAATCGGTTCTGATTGGCTGCTGGGTGTGGATTAAATAGCGATATACCACAGTGATAAACCACACTTAAAAAAGAAGTTCCGGTCACACAGACCAAACGTTCGATATCACTGCGCAGGCTTCTTTAGAACACATTTTACTTCATCATCTGGACAAAACCAGCAGTAATGGATGAACTTTCTCTCTGAACTGATGCTTTATTTAACTTATTATAGCGACCAGCATTTATATTGCTTTATTTTGTAAGGTAACAAGCTGCATCACGGATCAAATAGTCCACTTTTTGTGAAAAAAATGTGCTAAACCAAAGAAATAACAAGAATAAAGTACTAAATATTGATTGAATATTTATTTATGTTGTAGATGACCATGGTATAAGCGGGATAATACCCTCCAAAGTGTGCATTATGAGACTTGAAGCACTCATGTAACAAGGCATCAATTCCCAGTTGATGCCCAGAAGGCGCAATGAGCAATTGATGGTTCAAGAGCCTTAACGCTACCGCCTACCTCTCCACAACATGGAAGCTCATGTCTGGTATCATTGCAACCAAGACACATGGATCAACTCATGAGCAACACACAGAAGGGCATTGGTAGGAGCCAAACACCAACTCCTGGTTGACAGAACAGTCACACAAGACTGCAGGTCACGACACACCAACCTGTGAACAGCAACTCAATGCCGCACAGCTGGATCTCTGAATGATTGGAGATGTACAACATCAACAGAACTCTAAGAGCCTTCAAATGAAACTCAATGAAGTTGTGGAAAACCACCCTTGAAACCAACGGCAAGCCAATTGCACAAGTGTCCATCAAATGTGGTATATACCAAGGTGACGCTCTGACCCCACTGCTGTTCTGAAGAGGTCTGGACCCCCTCAGCCAAATAATCAATGAGACTGGCTATGGATACCAACTCAGAAATGGGGCCACCATCAGTCACCTCCTCTACATGGATGACATCAAGCTATGCTAAGAGCGAGAGCGGCATTGACCACGGATGTTAAGACTCAAGAGCTCCTCACCAAAGTATAATCCCAAATCATAAAAAAAATCCTTATAAAGCAGCAAGACGTGTTATGAGTCAAGTGTAGTTTTATGAAAGTAGGTTAGTGAAGTAAAGCACCATGAAAACCTGATGAAGCGAAAAACAATAGGACAATAAATAACTTTTTAAGAAGCAACCATTGACTGTATAAGAGAACTGGACTGAGTTAGTATGTTGTTGCCCATAGAAAATGATTTACTTCTGGCTCCACCCAAATTAAGTCAATTCAGTCGCCATTTATCCACAATACAGACACCGCCATCTGGAGCCAGACAAGGTTAGTAAGCAGTGATTGGTCCAAGTCAGTCTAAGTCAACCTTTCTGGGTTTTTTTTTTAGTTAGAGCTGGGCAATGTAGCCAAAAACAAAAAAATCTCATAATAATGTAAACATATTTTTTACTGGACAAATTATCACATTATTTTACTAAGCAATGTACACGGGTATGTCAAAAAATACTATGCTGAATGCAAACAAGAGATGAAGTCACAACATAAAAACCTCAGATAAAAAGAAAAAAAAACTTTTCTCCCCCCCCCCCCAAGGAACTCTAATTAGTCTTTGTGATTTTCCATCACAAATGAGTTTTTTCTTCTCTTTTTCTTTTTATAAATTCACCCCGAATTAATGCTCTATTTATGTGCCACATCTTAAAGCCCGCTCCGGGAAAACATTCTTCGACTTTGAATCAATGCTCTGTGCTTACATTTATAGACAACACACGGACAGTTAGTTAGTATTGACACTTTTATTAAAGGTTCTGTTGCTGCTGTAGACCAGCTTTATCCTTCAGTTCTGTCTGGATCCTGAAGAAAATCTCTGCATGTCCTGCTGCTTCATCAGCCAAAGCTAACTGCTACATGATTAGCAGAATGGGGTGGTGGGGGCTTTTTGCACAGCACATGCATTTTTTTTTAACAGGATTTCTCTCTCTCTGTCTGCCTCACTGAATGATCTCTTCTACTAGCTGCAGCTTTCATGTTTATGCTTACAAGAGCGTTCTTGCAAGTGCTGACTTTACGCCAGACTACGGAAGCCCAAAGAATAAATCATCTAAAACATAAAATTAGAATTAATTGATAATATCTATATATCGGCCAGTCCTAGAACAGTGATGTGGGAATAGACTCTAAAGGCCACTGGT
>NW_023416899.1:96342-109324 GCF_002922805.2 Oryzias melastigma | reverse complement strand
TAGACATCTTACAGGCATTCAGATCCAGCCATGTTACATCCATCCGGATAAAACCGGTTCTGGATGTAGGCCTACAATGTGCATGTCCACTACTTGATGTCCAATAATAACTTCACTTCGAAGTCCGTTTTAGTTTAACTTTTATACATCAAATTGACATTTCATCTAGATGTTACAGAAATGTCTGGGACCAGTGCAGGATTTTTTTTTGGTTTTTTTTTTACATTTTTATGTATATTTATCTTTTTATAATTTACGACTGTACTGATTATGTGGAAACACACTATTTGGAAAGGGCTCATAAAGTTATTATTTTATTTAGTCTTATAAAATTTTTCTGACTTTCACTCCAGGTGAGTTTTGGGTCAGTCATTTGTAAGGTTGGGCGCTGGAGTTTGGTTTCCAAGTAGGAACTGTTATGATTTACGTGGTTCTACCGAAACTGAAACAAGCTGCTGCAAACGGTGTTGGATTTCGGTGCTAGGTTTCATTGAAGGTCCATTTGTCTTTGAACACGTCAGCCACTTTTACTCTCTTCAGTACTTTGAAGTTCTAGCCAATCCCTTTGCCTCTTCTGTGATAGTGGGCGGGCTCAACTTGGAGCATCAAACCACAAATAGCAACATCAGTTTGAAGGCTGTTATCAAAAGTGTTCTGCTGAATGATTGTAGTATTTCTCTTTAAAGGATGGTCTAGCTAGCGGTAGCTAACAAAACACCTGCTGCATTGTTCTTCAAACACTTTTACAAACATTTTTACAGCTAATCGTCTCCATGTAGCAGTTATCTTTGGTTGATGAAGCAGCGAGACATGCTGCGATTTTCAAACAGATCCAGACAGAACTGGAGGATAAAGCTGCTGGTCTACAGCTGGGTGTTTTTGGCTGTGTGTTTTGGATCGTTGTCCTGTTGGAAGACCCATGGCCTGTGACTGAGACCAAGCTTTCTGACACTAGGCAGCACATTTCTCTCCAGAATGCCTTGATAGTTTTCAGATTTCATTCTACCTTGCACACATTCAAGACACCCTGTGCCAGATGCAGCAAAGCAGCCCCAAAACATTGCTGAGCGTCCTCCATGTTTTACCGTAGGGACAGTGTTCTTCTCTTCGTTGGTTTTTGAGTCTATGAACATAGAGTTGATCTGCCTTACCAAAAAGGTCCAGTTTGGTCTCATTTGTCCAAAGTACATTCTCCCAGAAGCTTTGTGGCTTGTCAACATGCATTTTAGCAAATTCCAGTCTGGCTTTTTTATGATTTCTTTTTAGCAGTAGTGTCCTCCTTGAAGTCCACTTTGGCTCAAACAACGACGAATGGTGCGATCTGACACTGACGTACCTTGGCCTTGGAGTTCACCTTTAATTTCTTTGGAGGTTGTTCTGGATACAATTCGAACGATCCGTCTCTTCAATTTGTCATCAATTTTCATCTTGAGGCCACGTCCAGGGAGGTTGGCTACTGTCCTGTGGGTCTTGAACCTCTGAATAATATGAGCCACTGTTGTCACAGGAACTTCAAGCTGTTCAGAGATGGTCTTATAACCTGGATATTGTGCGGCGCACAGCATGAGAGAAAGGCAGAGAGACTTTAGATTTTGAACCTTTCTGTGGAGAACATGGAAATCTGAGGATTAATCTGATTATGCTGTTTTTTTTTTTAATTTTATAATTTTTCACTTGAAAATGTCATTTTATTCTAATTTATGTTTAAATCAACACACAAATATTTGTGTTATGAGCAGCAAGAACCAAAAGTTCATTTTTTTTGTTTCACAGTTCTAGTCAAGTTAAATGAAACCACAGCAACATTGTATATTGTGATGGTGAAGTATTTTCCTAGTGCATCTGTCACAATAAAAAGTGTTGGAACATGAGAATGTAAAGTTTGTTTAATAATTAACATCTTTAGGCGCTTTTCAAAACAATATTATATTAAAAACATCCCAACTTTTGTTGAAACTTTTCACAAAAGCTGCCGCAACATCAGGCATTTTTTCAGAGAATAGCTGAAAATACAGGGCCCACTACAGGACGTGGGGCCCTCAGGCCACCTTCATGAAGTCTGTTCCTGATTGTTTGGGTAGAAACATTCACACCAGCGGGCCTCTGGAGGTCATTCTGTAGAGCACGAGCAGTGCTCAGCCTGTTCCGCCTTGCACAAAGGAGCAGGTATGGCTCCTGCTGAGGGGTTGAGGACCTTCTACGGCCCTGTCCAGCTCTCCCAGAATAACCACCAGTCTCCTGAAATCTCCTCCATGTTCTGGAGATTGTGCTGGGAGACACATTAAACCTTCTTGCTGCAGCACGTGTGTATGTGCCATCCTGGAGAAGTTGGACAACCTGTGCAACTTCTGTAGGGTTAAGGAATCGCCTCATACTAACAGTAGAGATAATAGATGCACTTCTCTTTCATTTTTTCTCTTCAGGCCCTACGTAGACTTTCTGAAGTGCGCTGTTTGACAGGAGGGGCCCCTTCTCTTCCTTTGCTCCTATTTATCAAGTCAGTCACATGACCTACAGCTGATGTGTCATTGATACAAAATAATAAACAAAACATTTACATTTACAGATACAATGCATGTGTGGATAATATTGTGAGGAAATAGGACTTTATAATTATAAGGAAAGAAAAAAATTGACAAAGAAATCATTATAATGTCAACTTTTATGTTTTAATACTATGACCAATGGGGATGTGGTCCAGGGGTGTGTGCAGAATAAAAGGGGAACAGGTGTGTGTGGGTGTAACCAGTTGACCTGCCGTCATGGCACGCACCTGTTGGAAGACTTCTACAATACTTTTGTGGCTACAGAGTTTCCTTGATTAGGTGTTTGACATACTGAAGACTGAAAGAACAACAGCACCCCTTACTGTGTTAACTAGAGAACTAAGAAGTTACATCTTTTGTGTATTTAAAGTGCAGGACTTCTGAGAAAATAGGATTTGTATTTTTCTTTAGGTGCTTGACAATACACAAAATCCTTTAACGCATAAAGGTCTCCTTTTTTGTCTTTGTCTCTGCAGTCCTCCCTCAGCATTATACGATTGAAGAGGACAATCTTAAAGAGGAACTGGAGGAACCAGCACCTCTTCAGATTAAAGAGGAACAGAAGGAACACGGACCTACATGGATTAAAGAGCAGGAGGAACAAGAATTTACAAAGATAAAGGAAGAACCACGACAGTTCAGAACTCACACAGGAGAGAGGCCTTTTTTGTGTAAAGAATGTGATAAAAGTTTTGATCAAGAATCAAATCTTAAAACACACATGGGAACTCATACAGGAGAAATGCCTTTTTTGTGCATGGAATGTGATAAAAGTTTTAGTCAATTGCACATTCTTAAGAAACACATGAGAACTCATACAGGAGAGAGGCCATTTTCTTGTAAAGAATGTCTCAGAAGCTTTGCTTGCATATCTAATCTCAAATCACACATGAGAACTCATAGAGAAAGGAAGGTTTCTTTGTGTAAAGAATGTGATAAAAGTTTTGGTCGAGAATCTAAATTTAAAAGACACATGAGAACTCATACAGGAGAGAAGCCATTTTCTTGTAAAGAATGTCTCAGAAGCTTTGCTTGCATATCTAATCTCAAATCACACATGAGAACTCACACAGGAAGGAGGCCTTTTTTGTGTAAAGAATGTGATAAAAGTTTTGGTCGAGAATCTAATCTTAAAGCACACATGAGAACTCATACAGGAGAGAAGCCTTTTTTGTGCATGGAATGTGATAAAGGTTTTAGTCAAAAATCTCATCTCACAAGACACAAGAGAACTCATGAAGTTAAAATAAATTATAAAAATATTTAGGAAAACAAATAATGAAGAATTAAGTAAAAAAAGTGAATAAATACCATGTTTATAACTCCTCAGGACCCACACTAATCTACCAAATTCTATCAAATTCCTCTGACCTGAACCCAATAAAAATATCTATGAACTGTGAAGAGGAAGATGAGACAGCAGACACAACAATGAAGATGACCTGAAGTCAGCTATCAAATCAACCTGAGCTTTCATGACATGAACACAGAGCCACAGGCTGATGGCCTCCATACCACATTGATGCAGTCATTCAATGAAAAGGAGGAACAAGTGATTATTGAATCCAGAGAAAAGAACAGTTTTATGAAACCTAACGTGTGCTGAAAACATCCTTTTTGAATATTTGGATATGATATTCTATTTTTCTAAGACAATATTTTTAGGTGTTTATCATCTATAAGTCACTATGATCACCTTGCTCAAAATAAAGGATTGATGCATTTCATTGTGTAATGTTTCTATAATCATGAATTTTACTTATTGAACTGATTAACAGAAAATATTAAACTTGTCATTGAAATTAACTTGTACATACACACACCTATACATTCCTGTTTGTATTATTGTTTTTATATGGACATTTTTGATGAAGTTCACGTTTTGTTGGTTGATTTTTATTAGTAGATTTTTGTACTTTTATGATATTATTAGGTTAACCATTGTGGTTGTAGTTTATGCTGATACAATGTTGTCTTAAGTCTGCTTGTTACCATGACAACACTAACATTATTTTTATATATCTCTCATGCTAACAACTTTCATGTGATTTGGGAACATTTCATTATTCTCTAAATATAAAATAATTCTAGTTTATATTTTGTTGGGTCATGTTAGCATATAAGTTTTGTGAAGGAAAGTTTTAGTAAAAATGTATTGAGGAAGAGATGGATAATAAAAGCCTGTCATTTCTGTCTTGTGTTCTTGTGATTCCTGTTTTTATTTCTTTCAAGTTTAAGTAAGCAAATGGGTTTTAAGAAGTGTTTTAAAAATGGACAGTGAGGACGCCTGCCGAATGCTCAGTGGTAAAGCGTTCCACAGCTTCGGTGCACGCTCGCTCCCCCCTGAGCTTCCTCTTGGACCTCGGTACCTCCAGGAGAAGCTGATCAGCTGATTGTGCTCCAGGTCGGGGTGTAGGAACAGAGAAGCTTAGAGAGGTACGGCGGTGCACAGTTGTTTAAAGATTTAAAAACAAATAAAAGAATCTTAAAATGAATTCTAAAATTCACAGGCAGCCAGTGAAGGGTAGCCAGGATGGGGGTGATGTGGTCCCTCTTACGCGCTCCAACCAGAACCCGAGCTGCAGCGTTCTGGACCAGCTGGAGACGTGAGAGGGCTGACTGGCTAACTCCAAAATAAAGAGAGTTACGCCGGGGTCACACTGGACGCGAAAGCGGCGCGGAGCAGAGTGCGCGCGGAGTCCGCTCCGCTCTCTAGGTCACACCAGACGCGAATTTTTCCACGACGGTCGACAGGCGCTTCTGCTAGAGCTATTGCTTTTTTTGTCTTTTTTGCCATCATGGGTAATAAGTCAATAACCAAGATATCACCCCGTGTTTCTGCTAAAAGGGGATGGTCTCTGCCCCTGTTGACACAGACCCCGCCCCCCAACTCTGCAGTCGGCCCACTTCATTGATCTGTTTGTGTGCGCGTGTGCGTGTCTGTCTGTTTTGTTGTGTGTCTGTGTGCGCGCACACGCTCCCACGTGTTTCCGTCGGTAAATTAATAAACTAAAAATATTACCTGATGTTTCTTCCAAGAAGAACCGCTCCTCTGCCTCTCTCTCGTTCAAACACAGCCCCATGCCCCGCTCCAGTGTGCCCCCACTGCCCCGTCTGCCCTGCTTTTTTTCCTCCCAGAACCCTGCAGCCCAGCACACCCGCTCCAGAGATCTGTGGTGTCCGGGGTGGGGGCTCTCGCGCACGCGTGTCTGTGTGTTTTGATTTCCTATGCATATTTTCATCTCTACAGTCTGTTTAGACACAAAAAGATGATCACATTTGTCAATCGCGGCGTTTTATTGTGAAAAACTGTTTCTATTTTGAAAATAAACTGGATTTTCTCATGTATTTTGATGCAGCTTCCTGCCAGTAATGACGCGGAGCGCTCGCGTCTCACGGAAGAAATAGGCCAGACGCCGAAATGTTGCGCTGCACCACGCGGACCCTCCGCGCCTGGTGTGACCGACGCCATAGGTTAACATGGGCACCGAAAGGAAGCGCACTCCTCTTCGTGGCGCTTTCGCATCCGGTGTGACCCCGGCGTTACAGTAATCCAGCTGGGATGTGATGAAAGCATGGATCACTGTCTCAAAATGATGTTTAGATAAAAACGGTTTGACCTTCACCAGCTGCATCAGATAAAAGAAGCTGGATGTCACCACTGAGCTGACTTGACCATCAAGTTTAAAATCACTGTCCATCTTAAAACCCAGATTTGACACGGACTGTCTGAGATGAGGAGTCAAAGGACCCAGCTCCACTGATGAGGGGGTCACAGGAGCTGGTAGGACCAAACACCATCACTTCCGTTTTTTTATCATCAAAACTTAAAAAGTCATCCAGTCTTTGATGTCTTAAAGAAAAGACAGTAATGTTGTAACGGAGCCTCCTTTCCTTATTTGTAGATAAATCCGACTATTGTCAGCATAGCAGTGAAAGTAGACTCCATGTTTTCTCAGGATGGAGCCCAGAGAAAGGAGGTACAGGGAGAATAAAAGTGGTCCTAGAATAGAGCCCTGTGGAACCCTAAACAACAGTGGAGCAGTTGAGGAATGGATCCAGACATGCTCACACAGACAGTCCTGTCAGTTAAATATGATGAAAGCCAGTCGAGTGCGGTACCACAAATTCCAGCCAAACCTTTCAACCTGGACAGTAGAGATTATGGTCCACGGTGTCGAATGCTGCGGACAAGTACAGCAAAAGTAAGACAACAAAGCTCCCAAAGTTGTTGTGGGCCAGAAAGAGTTTCCAAACGTTGTCGAATTTTCTCTGTTAGCCCAGTCTGTCCAGCTGGATAACACATATGACCTCTGCCAGCCAATTCCCAAAGGAGGGAGGAGTTGTTGATTTCCAGTTTAAAAGGATAAGCTTTTTGGCCAACACCATTCCCAATTGCAGCGCTTTCTGTATATGCTGTGGCAGTTGGGAACTTTGTGAAGAACATGACCAGGTGAAGGTGAAGAAAGATGACCGGGTGGCTACTGGGCTGACTATCTTTATCATAGAAGTCAGAAAAACTTTTTAAGATCCTACACCAGAAACTATGTAGAGATGGACAGAACCAGAATAAGTGACCCAGCGTACCTTCTGATGTATTACACCTATCACAGTTAATCCAGACAGTTGGGAAGATTTTGTTCAGCTTTGTTTTAGAGTAATGCAGTCTGTGTAGAACTTAAAACTGAATCAACCTGAGTCGGGAGCTGATGGAGCAGCAGAGAATTTTAGACAGCAGCTCTTTCCAAAGACCCACAGGCACCTCACAATTCAAGTCTCTAGCCCCAGCCTCTCTAATTGAGTCAGAGGGGGTCACAGTTGTGAAACAAGACACAAATGTAGATGTGATGTGCTTGGAATCAGAGGGTAGCAAGAGGTGCTCAAAGAGAGGGTGTGCAGCAGGGACAGCCAGATGTGGACAACATTCCTTAATAAAGTGTCTGACTTGAAGGTAGCAAAAGAAAAGGGAATTGGTCATTTTGTATCTGGAGCTAAGCAGTGTAAATGAAGCAACGTGTCCATCAATGAATGAATCTGAAAACAATCTAAAGCCCTTCTCTTTCCAGACAGTAAATGCTGCATCCTGTTGGTTGGGAGTAAATCCATGGTTTTGGCAAAAAGGAGCTTACATTGAGACACTAGGAGCCTGGCATGCTGTTTTAATCAGGATCCAAAAGGATTTTTTTAGTATAAAGTTATGTTGATGTATTTTGGATGTTGGGGCAGAGCTTGAAAACAAAAGTGCAGGTGGAGACGACTTTTCTACAATGTTAGATTCCAGTTACACCCTTGAGGGATTCCTCTCTGCATCAGTATACTCACATTTCCAATAAGTGAGAGCTCTGGTGTTATCTGCCCAGTAGTAATGTCTGAGATCTGGCAGACCCAGGCCAAACATTTATTGAAATTCTAGGAACAGTTTCAAAATGACACTGTTACCATTAAATAATAATTTTGCAATAAAGCACAAACCAACTCACGTAATAAGTCCTTAAAAAAAGACAGATGGATGATAAGTATTTTTTTTCATTTAATTCACGAAATCGGAGCCCTTTGAGTGACGTCACTGCAGTACGGCGCACGTGCAGCGCACCTAAATCATTCAGTCTCATCAGATGCACTTGAGAAGCCCGTTCAGCGGTTTAAAAAAAATAACCATTCTATCAAGTGAGCAGCTGGATTTCTTTTTCTGTATGAAACATGACAATATCAATTTCCTCATTGGAGACTTCTGCGTCTAATTCAGGCTGCAAGTTTGAAAAGTGCAGCTAAGATGAAACTTTGGTGATTTTATGGAGGAGCTGCACAATTCCTTAGGATACGCAACTCATAAAGAGCTGCAAACGCTGTTGGACCTCTCACTGCAGCACTCAGACACTTCAGACCAGCAAGTGCATTTATTTCAAAAGTGTTTCCATTACAGTTTTGCGAAAAATGTATATTTTGATCCCCCCCAAAACAGACTCCTCCAAGCACAAAAACTTTTTTTTTTTAAATATGTGAGTTTTTCGAAATTTCAAAATATTGTGATGTCTGTCCAAGATGGTAGAAGAGTTTTCAAACAGATTCTGTGACTTTGACAAACTGGACCCTTGTGACAGACAGATAGATAGATAGATAGATAGATAGATAGATAGATAGATAGATAGATAGATAGATAGATAGATAGATAGATAGATAGATAGCTTTATTAATCCCGAAGGATGTGGACATCAGTGAGTTGTCAGGACAGATGCTGACCTGTTCTCTGTTGATCCTGTGGAGATGGAAGTCCTAAATCTCCACAATGATGTTCAGCTAAAATCCCGGCAGCATTCTGAGCACTTCTGGAGTTTAGATCATCCAGAAAATGATCTAAATCTCCAGCAGGCTGCTCTGAAAATGCAGCATTATTTGGGTCGACATACTTTAGTGAATCTGTCTTCTCTGACATGAATGTCATGAAGTTCAGAACCAGACGGACAGATGAACATTGAAATGACTCCATCAATGGATCCACTCCTGCTTACAGCTCTCTGGTTGAATCTATGCAGCTTCAGGCTTCTCACTGACAGAATCATATGTGGAAGTTAAGAATGTTTTCAGCACAAAATGTTTTTTTGTTCTAACTTTAATGTTTTCCATTGTTAAGTGTGAACATTTGAAGTGTGAATAAAAGTTTTCAAACGTGAGTAGCTCTCCGACTGTTTCAGTATGTAACAGTAGCTCACTGAGCAGAAAAGGTGGAGACCCCTGATAAATAGTGCAGCAGATGGCCTCTATTTTCCATCTACTTCACACTGCACCATCAGAGGATGGTGCAGTGTGAAGTAGATGGAAAATAGAGGACAGAGTGCAGCATACTTTCCCCAGCTTCTAACTTCTAGCAGCCTACTGTCTTAATATGTAGAGAATCTACATATGTTTAGCATTTCAAGCACATAGTGGAGAAGTATGTAAATTATAATTATTCCCACAAACTTCATTACAGTGTGGGAGCAGTATGTTAAATATTCTCTGATTACCAGGTAGCCTGGCAACAAGCCTGATATGAGCCCTTTATATCTCTGACTTTAATGTTTGATTTTTATTCTTGATTCTAAGTGATTTCATGTTCTAATTCTCAGAATAATGTTTAGGAATGATCAAAAATGAGATAGAATGAGTTTGAGAGAACAGTTTTATGCTTTATTTATCCCTTTTCCTTAAATAAGAAAAGAACAAACATATTCACAGTTGTTGGTTTTTACCTTTGATATTAAAATTATTGTATTTTATTGTGAAAATAATTTTCAAGGTGGATCAAGTAACTAAATGGAGCAGGAGGAGGAGCTAAAACTTTAAAGGAGCAGCTGAAGATGGAGGTGCAGCAGGAGGAGGAGCTAAGAAGAAGCAGGAGATTCTTCACTGAAGGAGAGCAGAAGACAAACTAGATTTTCCTGTTCCAGAGCCACAAAGACTCCTGTACATTGAAGTGTCACAGTAGCACAATTTTTACCAGAACTCTGGGAAAAACTGTGTGTTAAATTGGATTTGAAGTCAAGTTTCATTTTTTAACTTGCAGATGTTTTCTTTTTGAAGCTTTTATTGGACTCTTCAAATCCTCCAACCATGAAGGGACTCGAACCCTCAATCGTCTGATCCGAAGTCAGACGCCTTATCCATTAGGCCACATGGTCAGTGAGGAGATCCAGGTCCAGCTGAACAAGAGGAGGAGCTTCTGCTGTACTGGAGCTCTGGACTCACAGTATCTGTATCAGGCTGTTTCCAGCTGTTTCATCTGAAGAAGCTCCAGCAGCTGCAAACATCTGGATGTACCTCAAAGAAGAACTATCAGCTCATGGTTGCTGTATTCAATCCAATGATTGGAACATTTTCAGTTCTGACTGATTAGAACATAGAAAGAATAGTCAGCATTTTCAAATGTTTGTAGAAAGTAAAGCAGCAACAATCAAATGAGCAGCAGGTCTTTTTAGTTCATCACTAGAATGAGATCCAGACTGAACATTACCGAACTTTCAAACATTGATCATTCCAGCTGAAACTCACTTTGATCAACTGTGGACATGACTGGAGATTTCAGGACGTGGATTCAACAAATCCCAGAGAGTTTGCTAAGAAGAAGAAGAAGAAGAAAACTCATTTACTGAAATCTGGGTTGTTTTAGTCAGAACTGGACTTGAGGAGTCCAGCTTTGGAACCTGCAGAGAACCAACAAACAGCAGAAAGCCACACTGTGGGAAAGACTCCACACTTCTGACTGATGTTCACGTCCACTTTATTCTTCACAGGAAAGATTGAGACAGAACACTGAGAACTAAAAAGAACAGAGAAACACTTCTAATCTCTACTAGAAAACAGGAATCACAACAACACAAACACCAGTCTGTTTCTTTATCCACCTCTTCATTAATACATTTTTACTAAACCTTTCCTTCAGTAAACTGTTATTTGCTAACATGACTCAACAAAACACAAACTGCAATCATTTGGAATTTAAAAGTAATATTGAAATGTTTACAAATCACATAAAAAGTGTTAGCATTAGAGACATATATAAAATATTCATATTGTTGTCATATAGTAACACAGACTCAGACAACAGTGTCTCACTATAAACTACAACAATGGTTACCTTAACAATAAATGATGTAAAAAAATAAAATAAAAAACAACTAAAAAAAGTGATCATCATTTTTTTTCAATCTGACTTTTAAAATTCAAAACATTTTTTTTTCAGTGGTATGTCTGACTGAATACATTTCATGAACAATGCAATATTTTTGATAATTCAAAAAGTGAAACTCGTGATTATATAGTCATTACAAAATAAAATGTATCAATCCTTTGTTTCGAGCAATGTGATCATACTGGCTTGTACATCATAAACACCTAAAAAATATTGTCTTACAAAATGAGAATATCAAACATCAAAAATAATGTTTTCAGCACACGTCAGATTTCATAAAACTGTTCTTTTCTCTGGATTCAATAATCACTTGTTCCTCCTTTTCATTGAATGACTGCATCAATGTGGTATGGAGGCCATCAGCCTGTGGCTCTGTGTTCATGTCATGAAAGCTCAGGTTGATTTGATAGCTGACTTCAGGTCATCTTTATTTCATCTTCCTTTAGTAGAGTGAGAATGATCCAAGTATTACTGGAAATCAAAAGCCGAATCTCCTCACAGGTTGTGTGTAGACAGTTGTGTAAAAATGATTTGGAATCTATTTTATTCTACTGAGTCTGAGAGACCATTTAAAGACTCAGTAAGATCTTAGAAAGGGGTTGGAGTTAATTGGAAGATTAGTGTTGAGTTATAAACACACTATCTATTTACTTTTGTCTTTTACTTAATTCTTAATCATGTCATTTTCTTTTTTTTTTTCTAATTTTTTTTCGAACCTCATGAGTTCTCATGTGTAGTTTAAGATTACATTTTAGACTAAAACTTTTATTACATTCCGTGCACGTAAAAGGCTTCTCTCCTGTATGAGTTCTCATGTGTCTTTTGAGAGTAGATGTATGACCAAAACTTTTGTCACATTCTTTACACAAAAAAGGTCTTTCTCCTGTATGAGTTCTCATGTGTGTTTTGCGAGAAGATGTATGACTAAAACTTTTGTCACAATATTTACACATATAAGGCTTCTCTCTTGTGTGAGTTCTTGTATGCGATTTAAGATGAGATGCATCACCAAAGCTTGTATTACAGTATTTACATGTAAAAGGCTTTTCACCTGTGTGAGTTCTCATGTGTCTTTGGAGGGAATACATTCGATTAAAACTTTTGTCACATTCTTTACATGTAAATGTTTTTTCTATTGTATGACTTCTATGGTTTGTTTGGAGTTTAGATAGACGTTTAAAACTTTTTTCACATGCTCTACAAGAAAAGGGGTTCTGTTCTGGGCGAGTTGTCATGTGATATCGGAACTGTTGTGGTTCTGCCTGTGTCTCTTGAACCTGTAGAGGTTCTGGTTCCTTCTGTTTTTCTTTAATCTGTAGAGGTTCTGGTTCCTCTTGTTCCTCTTTAATCTGTAGAGGTTCTGGTTCCTCCTGTTCCTTCTTAATCTGTAGAGGTTCTGGTTCCTCTTGTTCCTCTTTGATTTGTAGAGGTTCTGGTTCCTCCTGTTCTTCTTTAATCTGTGGAGGTTCTGGTTCCTCCTGTTCCTTCTTAATCTGTAGAGGTTCTGGTTCCTCCTGTTCCTTCTTAATCTGTGGAGGTTCTGGTTCCTCCTGTTCCTTCTTAATCTGTGGAGGTTCTGGTTCCTCTTGTTCCTCTTTAATCTGTGGAGGTTCTGGTTCCTCCTGTTCCACTCTTAAATTCCTCTGCTGGTTGTAAAGATTCTCCTCTTCACTCACATATCGCTGGGGGATGACTGCAGAGACAAAGAAAAAAAGGAGATCTTATATATTTTAAAGATTTTTGTTAAGGATGCAACGATTCTTCGAGA
>NW_023416899.1:92178-95402 GCF_002922805.2 Oryzias melastigma | reverse complement strand
CCGCACTGTTAAATAAATGGTGGTCAAAACTTTGAAACCAAGTTATTTACATGGCCTACCTGTTCGGTTCTTCCTCCAATCACTTTGGATCAGGCAATGCATGGAACCCAAGTGATTACTGGAATCGAACCTGGCAGCTATCTGTATAGCTCTGCCGCCACCCAATTCACTACAATATATTTCCTCCCAACATTTCTTATTATTTCAAATATTTTGGGAAAAGCGCCACTGAGCCGCAAGGGGGTGCTCGAAGAGCCGCATGCGGCTCCGGAGCCGCAGGTTGCCGACCCCCGCACTAGACACACTCGTCATTTTCCCTAGTAGTTTCATGTTCACTGTTCTCTACTCCATCTCCTCTGGGGCAGTCAGGCACTCAGTGGTGGTTGGTGCATCTCTTAGGTATTGGCTTCCCGGACCTGGCGATCCTTTCTCCATGAGGGGACGGGAGCCCTGAGATCTCTGGCTATGCCATGAGATAGGATTACATCTGAGCCACAGGGTGTCACTGTGGTGCTGGTTCATTGACTGTATATATTAAGAACTGGACAGATCAACCCCCCCTTATAGATGGCTCAATAAGCGTTTGTGGGTTTGACGTCGAACGTCTGGGGGGTTTGATTGACAGATGACGGGTAGTCAATGGGAGCAGACTTCATCAATGGGTCCGTGAAGACCTTTTAACACATACTTTACAATTCAACAATGTACCAATCATTGTCCTGCTGTTGTTTTCCTCAATGGAATGTACCGATGCAGCAGTTTAAAACAACAAGAGGAGCATGCTGTCGACATTTTTAGATGAGGATTTACTCTGTAGAAATAGATTTCAGTCTGAGGTTATGTGCTTTGGACTTTTTTCTTTGTTTAACGTTCGTTTTTCTTTTTTTCACTGTTTTGGTTGTAGCTTTTAAATTCTAAGTTGCGTATATGCACATAAAATCACCAACCAAAGTCTCATCTTCTTCCTTTTTCCAGCTTGCAGCCTGAATTAGACGCAGCCGTCTGAGGAGCACGAGACAAACTTGGACCTGGTCGTATTTTCAAACAGAAAAAAGATCCAGCTGTTCACTTGTTAGGATGGTTTTATATTTTAAATACTGCTTACATATTAACTGGCTGAAAGCTCATAGGATGCCTCAACAATAACAAATTGTCTGACATGAAATGTAAAATTAATTCAAGTGAATTTGAACTTAAGTATTTTTTTTAATTTCCACATTTACTGCTCTTTGAAGTGAGGCAGTTTGAATCACTCTTCATTTTGGTTATTAACTAGAGCTTTGTTTATTATCTTATTTTTATTACTTTATAATGTATGTAAACATGGTAAAGACATGTTACTTTTTAATGATAATTTTATTTTAATGTTGGAAAGGGCGTTAAATTAATATATTGTGTTTTAATTCTTCTAAATATAGATTTTGAAGAAAATAAAAAAGATATACTTGTGTTTAAATTAAGGGGATGTTTTTTCAAATGTTAAAAAAGTTCAATTTAGACTTTCTATCACATTTTCATACAGGAAAATATTTCTGTTAAACAAGTTTTTAATGTAAATATTTGTTTGTTTGCATTTGTTATTATGACTCCGCCCTGGTCTAGAGCCCTGCTAATCATCATTGATCTCATTCATATTCTCATATTAATAATTTTAAATATAAAAATACTTAGTTCAAAAATCAAAAGTGCATCATTGGGCCCTACATCCTGAAACAGACAAGATGGATGGACGAATGGAAGAATCTGCTGCAGGAATAAACAGTAAAACCCCCAATAAAACCGCCGCAGCGGTTCTCTTTGAGGAACAGAGATACATCCAAACAGCAGGAAAATCTCCGAAGAACCTCAACAAACCAGAAATGTGTTTATCAATGCTTTTCATAGAACTTTTAAAAATAAATAAACTACATCTGAGTCACACTTCACCAAACAGAAGGAGCGAACTAAATAAAAAAATACTTATAATGAATATTATATTTATTTCCCCAAACTTCATTACAGTAGGTGAGATAGGGGAGCAATGAGTTAAATATTCTGGGATTACTAACTAGCTTGTCCAAAGAGGAATGTTTTAAAACTTAACTCTGAACAATCTCCTGCTAGCTTACAGCCCCTCACAATCTCAAGCTAACATTAGCGGTGAAGCTAAAATGGCAGCAATATTGGAGCAATTGAGCACAGTTTGGATCCAGATAGCAGCTCAGACGAGGAAAACAAAAACATTGATGTACTTGTCTGCAGTGAACATACCTATAATGCGGATTTGACTCTGTACTTTCGAGATGAGATCCAGCAGTCTGCGCTGACCACAGAGCCCCGTCCCGTTCTGGGTAATGGTTTCTTCAGCAGCAGAAAGTTGCTCTCCGGCAGACTCTTTCTGATCAAATGAAGACATGGTTCCTGCAGCTGCAGAAGATCTTCAGCTCCAACAAACACCAAAGTCCTCTGAACAGCAGCAGCTCCGATCATCTGCTAGTCTCACAATCACAGAAAAAAGCTCCAAACAGAAACTTTTCTCCTGCTTTGAGATTTCCCTGAAAGTTCCTGTGATCCTGCAGGAGTCAGTTCTGCTCAGCCTGCAGACCAAACAGAAAAGACTCTGGAAGCTTCCACATGGAAACTTCCAGACAAAGGAATCCAAGCAACAACATCTGATTGGTTCCTTTTGGAGGGAAAGCTGCAGCAGTCTTTCTGTGATTGGTTCAGCCGTCCCTCCCCCACTAGTCCACTGCACAGGGGTCAACATTCCAGGGGGGGTTGCTCATCTCACCTTCAGAGTTTCTTTCTATTGTTTCTGCCTCACTGGCTCTTTCAAAATAAAGGCTTGTTTAACTAGAAACATTTCAACAGAAAAAGATGAAAATATATAGAAATTCAAACAATGAAATCTTATCAGCAAAGACTTGAATGAAACATGAATAAAATTGATGTTTGAAAATGTTTCATTCTTCACCTCCAGCTAAACTCTCCTGATGAGCTTCAGCGTTCTGAGACAGAACTACAGTTTATGATTCTGCAGTTTATCTGGAGCTGAACCATGAGTCTGAACATCACAAACGTCAGAGTGAGGGAGGAGCTTCCACCTGGAATCAAACCACCAACAGTTTCTTCAAGGTGACGACCAGTGCTTTAAGTGGGCTCCGGTGCTGAGCACCGGGACTTCTTTAAATCTCACGTCGGAGCACCGGCACTTCTCACCTCGCTAGGACCGTCCGGTGCTCTGA
>NW_023416899.1:63367-91958 GCF_002922805.2 Oryzias melastigma | reverse complement strand
TATTTACATTCAAGATTCTATTTTATGTTTCGACTTCCGATAAAGAGAGCACCGCCACTTCTGGTTGTCCACTTAAAGCACTGGTGACGACACAGTTGCTGTTGTTTAATATTTGGATGAAACCTTCAAATTAAAAGCTGGACCCAAAACCAATCAAACCCAGATCAAAGTGTGACCAGTAGAAGACTGTTGAATGGAGGTTGGCCTTTAGAAGCTGCAGCTGCATGGATGGGCGGTTCTTCCATGTTGACTCTGCTCTGACAGGTCTTTTTAGTTACAAAGTCTAGACTCAGCTTCATTGTCTCCTCTGAAAAACATCCTGTTTTTACTGGTACTCCATCAAAAGCTTTTTCTTACTCAACACTTTGACAGCAACAGGATTGGACTTCTGACAGTCATGACTTCAAGAGCATTCCAGATGTTTGTCTCCAACATTCATCTCAACTAAAGGTTTACTGAGCTGCTCAAGCATTGTACACAGCCCTGACCTGCTGCTCATCCTTCCATCTCTGTTTCTCTGCCTCACCTGTACTGATCTATCTCTCCCTCCTTTGAATCCAACCTGTCATGTCCTCATATGACCTTTATTTAACCTTTACCACCTCCACCTTGTTCACAACACACACAGTAGACCCCAGGGAAGACCAAGGACACGCTGGACAGACTAGGTCTCTCAGCTGAACTGGGAACGCTTCGGGGTCCCCCCAGAGGAGCTGGAGGAAGTGACCGGGGAGAGGGAAGTGGTTTATCTCTTTGTGTGGATTTGAGCAGACTTCCTGTGGAGATGGAGCTCTGAGATCTGACCTCAGTCCTGAGCTCAGCAGTCAGAACTGGACTTGAGGAGTCCAGCTTTGGAACCTGCAGAGAACCAACAAACAGCAGAAAGCCACACTGTGGGAAAGACTCCACACTTCTGACTGATGTTCACGTCCACTTTATTCTTCACAGGAAAGATTGAGACAGAACACAGAGAACTAAAGAACAGAGAAACACTTCTAATCTCTACTAGAAAACAGGAATCACAACAACACAAACACCAGACTGTTTCTTTATCCACCTCTTCATGAATACATTTTACTAAACCTTTCCTTCACTAAACTGTTATTTGTTAACATGACTCAACAAAACATTAAATGCAATTATTTTACATTTAAAATGAATATTGAAATGTTTACGAATCACATAAAAGTGTTAGCATTAGAGGTGTGTACAAACATTTTAGTATTGTCATGTTAACACACACTTAGACAACATTGTCTCAGCTTAAACTACAACCACAGTGGTTACCTTAACTACTGTAAATTATATAATAAAGTACAAAAATGTACTAACAAAAAGTGATTATCAAAATTGATTTTCTGTAATCTTAACTACAAAATAAAAAAACACATTTCTATTTAGAAGTACGTACAAATTAATTTTATAAATAAGTTTAATATTTTCTGTCAATCAATTCAATAAATTAAATTCATGACATATATAATCATTAAAAAATGAAACGCATCAATCCTTTATTTTGAGCAATGTGATCATAGTGACTTATAGATGATAAACACCTAAAAATATTGTCTTACAAAATGAGAATATCATATCAAAATAATGTTTTCAGCACACGTTAGGTTTCATAAAACTGTTCTTTTCTCTGGATTCAATAATCACTTGTTCCTCCTTTTCATTGGATGACTGCATCAATGTGGTATGGAGGCCATCAGCCTGTGGCTCTGTGTTCATGTCATGAAAGCTCAGGTTGATTTGATAGCTGAGTTCTCATGTGTATTTTGAGACTAAATATTTGACAATAACTTGCTGCACAGTGGTTAGCATTCTTGCTTCACAGCAAGAAGGCCCCAGTTCAAACCCCAGGTGGGGGATCTAAAACAGTAGCACCAACTGGGGACCTTTCTATGTGGAGTTTGCATGTTCTCTCCATGCATGCGTGGGTTTTCACCGGGGACTGCGTCTTCTTCCCATTGTCCAAAAACATGCTTCATAGGTTAATTGGTGATTCTGAATTGCCCCTAGGTGTGAATGTGAGAGTGAATTGGTATGTGATTGAGGCCCTGCGACAGACTGGCAACCTGTCCAGGGTGAACCCTGTCTTTGCCCATCAGCAGCCGGGTTAGGCTCTGGCACCCCGCGACCCCGAAAGGGACAAACTTTTATTACATTTTTTAACACAAAAAGGTTTTCTCTCTGGTCTGAGTTCTCATGTCTCTTTTGAGAGTAGGTTCTTGACTGAAACCTTTATCACATTATCTACAGAAAAAAGGCTTTTCTCCTGTATGAGTTCTTATGTGTCTTTTGAAATTAGATACATCACTAAAACTTGTATCACAGTGTTTACATGAAAAAGGCTTTTTTCCTGTGTGAATTCGCATGTGTCTTTTGAGATTAGATTTACAACTAAAACTTTTATCACATTCTTTACACAAAAAGGGCTTTTCTCTTGTATGAGTTCTTAGGTGTGTTTTGAGATTAGATACACGATTAAAACTTTTTTTACATTCTTTACACGAAAATGGCTTTTCTCCTGTGTGAGTTCTCATGTGTGTTTTGAGAGTAGATACGTAATGAAAACTTTTGTCACAATATTTACAGGAAAAAGGCCTCTTTCCTGGGTGAGTTCTCATGAGATTTCTGAGCTGTTGTGGTTCTTCCTGTGTTTTTTTAACCTGTGGAGGTTCTGGTTCCTCTGGCTCCTCTTTAATCTGTGGAGGTTCTGGTTCCTTCGGCTCCCGTTTAATCCATAGAGATTCTGGTTCCTCCCGTTCCTCTTTAATCTGTAGAAATTCTGGTTCCTCTTGTTCCTCTTTAATCTGTAGAAATTCTGGTTCCTCTTGTTCCACTCTTAAATTCTTCTGCTGGTTGTAAAGATTGTCCTCTTCACTCACATAATGCTGGGGGATGACTGCAGAGACAAAAAAGGAGACCTTTTTATACTTTAAAGGTTTCTTGTGTATTGTCAAGCACCAAAAGAAAAATCCAAATCTCATTTTTTCAGAAGTCCTGGACTATAAATACACAAAAATGTAACCTCTTAGTTCTCTTTTAAAGCTAAGACAGTAATTGATGATGTCAGTCTTTCAGTCTTCAGCAGGTCAAACATCTAATCAAGGAAACTCTTAGATGTTCAAAAACGGACCCACTTATCTGAAACTATACTTTTTAATAGACACACACTCCCCACACCAACACACTAGACACACTCGTCATTTTCCCTAGTAGTTTCATGTTCACTATTCTCTACTCCATCTCCTCTGGGGGAGTCAGACACTCAGTGGTGGTTGGTGTATCTCTTAGGTATTGGCTTCCTGGACCTGGTGATCCTCTCTCCATGAGGGGACGGGGAGCTCCGAGATCTCTGGCTATGCCATGAGATAGGATTACATCTGAGCCACGGGGTGTCCCTGTGGTGCTGGTTCAGGTCTTTATCTTCATGTTCTGTGTCTCCTAGTCTTTTCCAGCATGAAGGGACAGGGCTCTAGACAAAATTTTTGAACAGGTTGCACCGGTGCACCTTACTTTTTTTCACTTTCCTTTTTAATTTGCGTCAATATCGGCAATAAGACTTGAAAATGATTAACTTACAAACTGGTAAACGTACAGCTCTTTAGTTAAAACAATTCTTCAATAATGATAAACTACTACATTTGTTTAGTTCATAAAAATAAAGGGTGGGTGGAACCTAAGTCTTCCTTCTCTGTCCTATTCTGATCCATCTACTTGTAGACAAATAGATCCATGACTGTCTTTGTTTTCCTGGTCTGAGCTGTTAACAGGATCAAAAATGTACAGCTGGATAGAAACGATACTGTTCACCATCTTTGTTGCTCCGTAATGTTAGCTTGGAGGTGTGAGGGGCTGTAAGGGAGAGAGTAAACAAAGATTTCATGAGATAACTGTGTGAGGTTACTTCCCACCAAAATTCCCTTCCACAACTCAGAGGTGAATTTCTAATGAACTCATGTTACTCAGTAGAAACTATGTCAGAAAGCTACAAGTTTTTAGATTTTGGCTAAAAACAGCAGAATCCTAATGAAAAGACAATTTTAAAACGCTCTGAAAACAGATCAAATATCGTTGGAGTAGGACTTTAAAATGCATAACTGAGCTGAAACTTCAACTAAAAAAGAGGAAACATTTAAATGTTTTGTGATTAGTACAGAGCCATTCATTTTAATTTTTGAAATGTACTTTTGTTTTTTTAAACATTTCCTTTTTTTTTCTTCTTGGAATCATTTTAGTTTGTGGAATTTTGTTTTGATTTCTAAAACTTGATGTTGTTTTTTATTGTTTGATTTTTGTTTTTAATTGTTATTGAGATCTTTATAATGTTTTGAAGTGATGAATTTCTTTATGTAAATTAACCTTCAGAGCCACAGTAGTAATCACAAAACGCTAATATGTTTAAATATGTGTTCATTTTTTTCCACCATAATTTCTAACAAAAAGACAAACAAATTACCCCTTTCCCCCCGCTGTCAACAATTACACACAGTGTACTTGCATTGTATTAATAAAATATATATGCAAAAAAGTGTTAATTTCGTTGACGAAAAATTTTCATCATCGTCTTCATCAACAGCATTTTTCACCCAACGAAAACGAAACTAAAAGTCCGGCTCATACACGAAAACTTTAACTAAATTGATAGACATTTTCGTCAACAAATAAAAACGAAACAAAAATGCTCTTCGAAGACGACATTCAATCATAATGACTGCTGGAGGAGGAGGGCGGGAGCAAATGCAAAGCGATCCAATCAGAACACAGAGCCCTGCAGCCCGCACGGAAAGTCGCTATTTCAATTAACTGTGTCTGTGATTTAGGTGAAAAATTTCTACTCCAGATATAAAAAGAGGAGTACATAAAAGGAAAAAATTTAGTTTTAACGTGACCCTCAACAAGACATTGTGTGGAGCGACCATCACAGGAAAAAACACAACAAACCTGAGGCGACGTTTGCAGACAAGCCAGCCTGAAATCCAGCAAAGGTAAACATACAAACACGATTATTTCTAGTGTATTGGACTGAATCCGAATTCTACCCCTTACCTTCTGTTTAAAACCCTCCTGCTCTCTTTGGGGTCCAGATGACACCAACCACATATTGATGTGTGATTTCTTCCATGACAAATGTGGACAAAGGTGGACAGGATTTTATGTCTGCCATGGATATTAGTGAAACTCAAAAATCAATGATTAAAAAAAAGTTCAGCACACTGTCTTGTGGGGTCCAGATGACCTATCTTACAGTGTAAACAAACCAAGGAGAGCGTAAGGGGTACAGGGTAGGATTATCTGAAATAGTTTGCTTTAAATAGTTTGCTTTTCGCCAAGCTAGATAGTACTGGTGTTGCACGGCGGAGAAGCGCTTTTCTTCACGTGGATGTGCTCTGAAGCACAGAGGTTTACATTTAAATCCAAGTGATACTTTTTTTGTTTTTGCATGACGTTTGTAAAGTCATTAACCGATGTTGTTGTGTATTTCTGAGCGCTGCTTCTTCAGATCCACAAGCAGTCCCCGGTTTAATCTCCAGCTCTATCAGGTCTTGGATGACAGCAGCGCCCTCTATTGGGTGGCGGCAATATTACAATAAACCACATTTTTGGTCATAGCAAATGACATGAGTTAGGACAGTTTACTCCCTAGTGAGGGTTTTTTAATGCATTTTTTGCTCTTGACTACCACTTCAATACAAGTTGTTTTATGTTCAGACATTTATCACAGATGGGATGGAATTATAATTTATTTTTGAATGCGTTTTAAGTTGTTGAAGCTGAATTTGCAGAAATGACAAGTTTGGAAGCAAAGTGAAGTAAAATGTTTGTAAAATAAAAAAAATAAAAAAAAACAAACAAAAAAATAATTTACTAAAATCTCTGTGTTATTCATACTTAGTAAATTTCATAAAAATGCTTTACTTTAACTGTATATTTTTGTCGACTAAATATTCACTGTAGTTTAGTCGACTAAAATTTGACTAAAATTAATAGAATCAACATGACTAAATTGTGACTAAAACTAAATCTTATTTTAGTTAAAAGACTATGACTAAAACTACATTAAAATTTTATGTCAAAATTAACATTGATGCAAAATGTATAAATACCCCTAACTACATATACATACCCGTATATATTTATATAAATATAGACAAACACATTAACAAGTATATTTAAATGAGTTTGGAGAATCCTTTCTGACAGGACATAACATTGAATACCCTCAAATGACAGAAAAAAATAATAATGATAAAAAGGAGTAAACATTAATAATGTTGCAGTGAATAAATGGCTTTTTGGCTTGCCATACACCTTCTAAATTTCACACAATCACTGTGAGAATGCTGCACCTTTATTGTCAATGCTAAATAATAACAATAATCAAAAACATGATGTTTTCAGGGTTTTTTTTATGATTTCATAATCACTGAACGTGATTCTTGTGCCCCGCCCTTCTATCGCCGCGTGAGAAATTCACAGCCTGCCGCTTGTCAAAAAGCAGCATTCTGACACCACGCCGGGTGTTGGAGGAGCTGGATTTCTCACTTAGAATGAATGGGAGACACATATGGAGTTTTATTTGTGTCAAAACCCCACGCAGAAATAAGACATCTCCGCGCAAATATCAAACATTCCGCGTGGAGAAATCAGACACTTGCTAGCGCTATTCCTCCTCCATGAGCAGAAAAAGTCCTTGCGAGAGAGACTGTCTACTTCCACGTGCATGAGTCATGCGCAAGCAGAATCTTCAAAGGTTCTTCCACACCGGCCGCGTGCGGTGCGTTCAAGAACGCGGTCTGCGCGGGTTTATGAATGAACGCTCAGCAGGTGGTATCCACACCGGAGCAGCGCGCCCGATTTGTGCGTAGAGCTCGAGACCAGACTTAAAACATTGCGTAGCAACGTGCAGTTAAGCGCGCTCCAGATGCGAAGGCCAGGAATTCTGGTGCGCGCGCGTTTGCATTGACCTTTCAGTGAGCGCACTGCTCTCAACTCAGAAATGGAAGAGGTTCTGTAAATACAGACATTTTAAATTGAATAAAAATAGTTTTCTCTAGTCCAGAATTTCTCAATTGTTTTCTCTCACGACCCCCCCCCCTACAACTTTCTGCTGCAAATATCATTAGTATCAGTTTACTTGCTCAAGTTAAACGTATATCTCCTCAAAATATCGTACTTTTATTATCATTAAAGAATAATAAAAAAAACACTTCTAAATAATCTGTTTTATTAATCTTCCTCCTTTTTTTAAGAATACTTCCAAAACGTTCAGACAAAGTAAAAACAAATCTTTCCTTGTTTCCCTCCACAGTAGTGATGAATTCTGGCTTTTCTCAGAGATTCAGTTCTTTTTCACTGGTTCACTGTAAACAGCTCTTTCTGAGGTTGTTTTTACTATATTTAATTTATTATCAACACTATGTAGGATTATGCACAGTATCCATAACTAGTGTAAACATGTTTTTATTCATATTCCCCCTAAGGGGGCCACGCCCCACCATTTGAGAAACACTGCTCTAGTCAGTCAATCAATATGTGGTTTCTTCAGTCGTCTGTATCTGCTGTACGGTCATTGTTATTATTTTTTATTTATTTATTAGTGGTTGTTTTTTTAATTATTTTTTTAATGAATTAATTAATTAAATTCATTATTTCGTGTTAAAATAGAGATGTTTGAGAACATTGGAATGATGCGGCCCGGCCTAACCCAAACTCTGCCTCCAGCGGCCCCCGGCTGAATTGAGTTTGAGACCCCTGATCTAGACCATTCCAAGATGGCGTCAAATTTTGCGTACACAACAAGCTAGCATGTCATCTCTAGTAATTAGAACTCATTGATTGGAGCTATCCAGCCGCACAGTTTGGATCCAGACAACAGCTCAGACGAGGAAAACAAAGACGTTGATGGATGTATTTGTCTGCAGTGAACATACCTATGCGGTGGAGCTGAAGCTGCGGGTTCCAGGTGATATCCAGCAGTCTGCGCTGACCACAGAGCTCCTCATTCTCATTCTGGACGATGGTTCCTTCACAGAGTCTGAAGGTTTCTTCAGCAGCAGAAAGTTGTTCTCTGACAGAATCTTCCTGAGGTTCTGAAGACATGGTTCCTGCAGCTGCAGAAGATCTTCAGCTCCAACAAACACCAAAGTCCTCTGAACAGCAGCAGCTCCGATCATCTGCTAGTCTCACAATCACAGCCACGTTGTCTTTACGTTCAACACGTATTCACTCATTCACGACACTTTAGTTAAAGAGAATTGTTCGGAACCGAACCACGTATCGCTACATCTCTGTAGAAACTTGACAAACTTCCGAATAAAGCACTGCCTTCTTATCAACACAAGCTAACACAGCTAACCTGCTAGCGCGGTCACGTTCTGTTTACTTCCGGGTCACGATAGGAACGTCAGACAAAAATAATTTTAAAAAGTAATAGTTGTTCTCTTTAAATTGCGACAAATGAAAATTAAATAAAAATTTAAACAGTTATCTAAAGTTTCAACGTTTTAAAGAGACTGGATTTTAGTTTTGAATCGTTTTTGTATGATGTTTCCATTGTGACCCGGAAGTAAACAGCACGAGGCCGCGCTAGCATGCCTGCAGAGTTAGCTTATGTTGAGACGACGGTGGTGTTTTGTTTGGACGTTTGTGAGGTTTCTAACGCGCTGTACCGATACGTGGTTCGGTTCCGAACAATCCTCTTTAACTAAAGTGTCGTAAATGAGTGAATTCGTGTTGAACGTAAAGACAACGTGGCTGTGATTGTGAGACTAGCAGATGATCGGAGCTGCTGCTGTTCAGAGGACTTTGGTGTTTGTTGGAGCTGAAGATCTTCTGCAGCTGCAGGAACCATGTCTTCCCTTCAGTCTCTGAGAGAGTTGATCAGCGAGCGACTCGCTGCTGCTGCTGAAGAAATCTTCAGACTCTGTGAAGGAACCATCGTCCAGTACGAGCAGGAGCTCTGTCGTCAGCGCAGACTGCTGGATATCTGCTGGAAACCACAGCTTCAGCTCCACCACATAGGTATGTTCACTTCTTCAACATTCTGATCCAGGTTCTAGTGGACCCATGACTGCTTCTGTAACTGGTCCAGAACTCTGCGGTCCTCATTGTCTCCAGAACCCATAGACCGTTTATAATGAACTGGACAAAGCAAGGTGTTGACGTCACCCATAGCATTTTTTTATTGTTATTTCTCAACCTTTTATTTGCAAAATTCAAAATCACGGATCTTTTTTTTTTTTTTTCATTTGAAACATTGAAATCCAAAACAAAAGGCAGTATAGCATCTTACAAATAGATAAATGGTAAATGACGTATACTTGTATAGCGCTTTCTACTCTCCTTCGAGGGCCCAAAGTGCTTCACAGTCAGTAGATTTATGTCAAAATAATTGTAATGTGTAAAAGTAAACATAATACTTAAACTATAAGTAACAATAAATACAGTATGAATATTTAAATACAATTAAAGAGTAAAAAAACAATCCAGGTAAAACAATAGACAATTTAAGAGTTTTGTAGCTTCTTATTGTGTATGTTTGTTGGAATTTATAAAAAAGCTTGATATAATTTCCCCTCTCAGAAACTAACATTTATAAATAAAAGTTTACCGAAAATTGCTCAAATTGTTCCGCGCAGCTCCTAATTGGAAGATTGAATAGCTTTAACATCGGAGCTTTAGCTCCAGTGTTTACATTATTTTGGTTATGGGAACTCTTCAACATTTGACGCAATTAACAAAACTCCAGCTTATTCTGAAGAAACAGCCTCGCGCTGCAGAAAGGTGGATGTAATCAACGTGAATCAGCTGATTCTGCTGTTAAAAAAAAATAACTTTGGGCTCTGCACCATTATGTGATGCTTAGAATGTAAAATATTGAAGAACTTTGAGGATAGAAAATTTTGGAAAACATTTTCAGGTTTTTTTTGTTAAATGATCCAAAATAAAAGTGATTTTTATCCTTTTTATGTTGTTTTACTACTGAACCAGAAGATTGACAAAAAGTTTAAAATGACAAACAAAATTTTCTCCTGTTCTAAATAAATGATGATTAAATACAAATAATTTCAACTTTCATCCATCTAGTAAATAGACATACACATAGCAATAAACATTGTATCAAAAGGTAAGAATCGTGGTTCGATTCGTGAATCGTTAAGCTTGATTCGTGAATCGAATCGGATCGCCACCTAAGCGGTGATCCACAGCCCTACCCTAAAGCAGTAAATATGTTTCAGCTATTTTTATGTTATTCTCTCATTCTCCGCACAGTTCTCACCAAGACCTCTAGTTTTATTCCTATCTTACAGAGCGTGATTTTTTTTTTGTCAACATGGTCCTCAAGAATCCATAAACTAAGCTGTGGGGGTCCCCCAATGGTCTTTATCACCTCAGAAACATTGCCAGAGTCCGCCCATTCCTCTCTCTTGCCAGCACTGAGGTGCTGATGCATGCTTTTATTTTCAGTCGATTAGATTACTGCAATGCCCTGCTCTCTGGTTTACCTAAGAAATCAATTCACAACTTACAATTACGTCAGAACTCTGCGGCAAGAGTTCTGACAAGGACCAGGGGGCGGGAGCCCGTCACTCCAATTTTAAAGTCATTGCATTGGCTACCTGTGCAATTCAGGATCAATTTTAAGATTCTCTTAATGATTTACAAAAGTCTTAATTGTCTTGGGCCTTCTTATCTTAGTGATTTTCTTTTATTGTATGAACCCTCGCGGACCCTGAGGTCCTCCGACACTGGCCTTTTGGTTGTACCAAGGGTAAGGGCCGTGACTTACGGTGAGGCTTCATTTCACCATTTCGGTCCCTGTTTGTGGAATGGCCTTTCAGAGAACCTCAGGACCACAGAGACAGTTGACGTTTTTAAGAAGAGGCTTAAAACACATCTTTTTAACTTGGTGTTACGTCCCTCCTTGGGGAGGAGGAAGAAATGCGTAACATAAAGAAAATAAGTAAATAACCGGGCAGGGATAAGAAGGAGACACAGTGTTTAATTGAGTGACAGGTGTCAAAACATAAGATATAACAAACCACAAAAGCCAAATGAATGAATACTAATAATAACTTAGGTTCTCAGGCTTTACAGCAAAACCAAACAGTCAAACATAAGTATCACACCAAAACAAACTAAAGAAACCACCAGAGCAAAATTAACAAGCAGAACAAACTAAAGAGGGGGAAACCAGGTGCTAGCAGGCTTGGGCCAGGCAGACAGCAGGGGCAGGCTGAGAAACTAATTCCCCACTCAGGAATTCAGCCGCAACTGGAGCAGAGCTTCCTGGGTTCTTTTAAGCTTCCCTCCCAGCTCAGGGATTGGTTGGGAGGGTGCCTCAATCAGCTCTGCAGGAAGGGGGCGGAGTCAGCAGCAGTGGAGGAGCTGGACTTCTGCAGGAGCTGGTAAAACAGATAAAACACAAAGCACACACACAAAACACACACGACCAGGGGTCGTAACACTTGGCTTTTAGAGGATTCTGTTATTTCCATTGTTGTTATTAACACAATTTCATATGACATTTACTTATTTTTACTGTCATTATTACTCCTTATTCACCGTTCCATATTTATCATTCTTAACAATTTTTATCTATTTTCCTCTTTTTAATGTTTTAACACCAGTATTTCCTCTAGGGATCAGTTTATTCCAGGGTTTGGCTAGCTTTTTCTGGGGTTGGATTGCCACGGTGCTCACCTTGACTGGGGTGGACGGGGTTCTGCCCCATGGCGAAGTGCTTTGGGGTGTTGCCCTTTGCGTTCTGGGCTGGGTGGGCACTGTGGTGATGCCCTATGTGGGCTGCTGGCCCTGGATATGAATGGATCCTTACAATACTGTTTCTTTTACTGCGGTGCCAAGTCATATTTGTTTATTCAGTTTTTTATTTCACATTTTACTGTTTTCATATGAAAGGTTGAGGCTCATGCCAAGAAGAATGGGGGGTGGGGTTGAGGTGGGATTCTTGGGTGGATGTTAGGATGATAAAGTGCATATGTTGGGTGGGCGGAATTGAGGTGGAGTGTTGTATGATTGATTTATGTACATTGCTTGTTTCTTTGTGTCTTTTATGGTTTTAAATTTGTGTTCTTATTGTTTTTTTGTGCAGCGCTTTGAGCTGCCCCAGGGAATGAAAAGCACTTTATAAATAAAGGTTGATTGATTGAAGAACTTTTCTTCTGAACAGAAACTATATGTACTGTTGTTCAGCAGAAGATAATAAACTTTAAACTTAATCTTAAAATAAACAGTTCTGATAATAGATTTAATCACCATTTCACTCAGTCATCTGACGTGTACATTTTGGTAAAACACAAAAAATCTCTTCATTTAGTGTCATTTCAGGAGTGGCTCAAGTTTATTTTCCTATTATCAGATCAACTCATTAAAATCACATAAATGGCACAAAAACAAAGCCATTATTGATACACAATAAAACAACAAATGATTCTAATTTGAAGCTCCACAAAAGCTTCGGGTGAATATTTTAACAAAACCCTCAAACTCATCTCAACAAGGGGTGTGTATTGGCAAGAGTCTGGCGATACGATACGTATCCCGATTCATGTCTCACGATACGATATGTATCGCAATATTTCCCAAGATTGTAACAGAACAATTTTTCACTTTTGTAAGAGTATGAATTAAATGGAATCTAGCTGAATTTTAATGTCTTTAATTGTAATAAAATGGTATAATTATTATTATTCAATGACCGCAGCATTAAGCACAACGCATGTATCTCTTATACAAGTTGTTTTTACCCAGAAATTCTTGGTGGTTTTATTTTGGTGAATTACAAAGTATTTGTTTTTTAAGGGAACAGTCAATATCATCTGATTTCCACAACAACATATTTTCCAGTATAAACAAATAGTTTAAATTTGCCTTAACTAATAGCTTTCTAAAAGTGTGATTTCAAGATTTAGCAATCTTGATTTCAGTTCATTTACTTTAAGGGGTGCTTCAAACGTGAAGGGAAAAACAAGCCAATTCTTTCAGAAACATTTCAGTGTGATGACAGGATGAATGAGGCTAAGATGTTTTATTTACATGACAGTCAGCGCTGCAGCTCAAGTTTTCTCAAAAGCTGAAGTAAATGCGTATTTCACTGCTAATTGCTACGACATTGTTCATTTTTCAGAGCGTTGTACACATCACTCTGATGCATCACGTCTCTGAAGTAGAATCCATTGCTGTGAAGTTCAGCAGAACTTCTGCTCGGTGTGCCGACAGCATTTTTGATGGGGCTCCATTCATGAGCCGCTCAGCAGCTCCACTGTTTCACTCGTTCTTATCTGAGACGCTATGAAACACCGCGATCCCCGTCTTTCTATGACCCATTACCCATTCCAAGTTGAAAAGAAGTAGTATCTGTCCCATAACCACCAAAATCGCGAGGCTGACTGAACATTTAAAAGGATGTTATTGTTGTTTTGGTGGAGAGAACTGATTTAGAAAATTATGAGCAGACAGTCTCCTAAAAATATTTTTAATAATAATTAAAGCACGCTCAGTGGATCATCTCGCTCTATATACAGTCTTTGTTTGCTTACAATGGACCTCATCATTTCTTCTTCTACGACTATTTCCAGTATTTTAGACAGTTCTGGGCATATCAACATGATTTATTCTGATCAAACGTGCGACACATGGAAACATTTGTCACATCGGATCAAGTTTTTCAGGGTCCATGGGCACAGTTCTATTCTAATCTGATCTTTGATCTGATCAAGGACATTTTGCACATGTAAACGCAGCTACTGACTTTAGTCTGGTTCAGCCCGGTCCTTGAAAATATGTTCTGATATTAAACCGTTCTGTGGCTAAAACAAATTGTTAACCACTGAGCTTGAGGAGGAAACTGCAGTATTGCCCTCCAGCCGGCCAGGGGGCAGTAATCCACCCTAAAAGTCCAGATTGTAAATAACATTTGGGTAATTACATTTAGGTGTTTGCTTTGTTTCATCAGAGCTATCTTGTGCTTTCGATTCACAAACCTGATCAGGATCGCTGGTTTATCCGTATTCTTTCTCAGAGGAAGCGGATGACAGTCCTCAACAGTATTTAGGTCCAAGGAAATCCCTTTGGACACAAGAAATTCTCCAACTTGATCCTCTACGGTCACGTTAGCATCCATCACACAGGATTTTTCCTGGATTAAAATAAGGTGATGGTGGTGTCTCATCACAACCTCAGACTTGTGTAATTCAACTTTTGCTCCCCCGAGTAAATGTATTACAAATTTACTGTTTTAGCAGGTATATTTCCATAAAAAGGACAAATTACTATTATTTCATTTCAATGTTATTTCTTTATTTTCTTCTAAGTGCATCTTAGCAAATAACACCTCATGGAAACTAACAGATCCATGGACATTAACTGAACATGGGATTGCAGAACAAACATCGACTCATTACTACTCAGATACTCATTTGTACAGAGACCAGTCTGTAGCAGAGCATTTGACTCGTCAATGTTTCATCTTATAAAACCTTTTATTGTTATTTTCCAGATCAGTAAAGCGGGAAAAAAAAATAGGAAAAAACAAGAGGGTAAAAACCTAAAATTACTTTTTGAGAAACTTTAAAACATATATTTAAAAAAAAATACAAAGTAGGCCTACTTCAAAGCATAAATATACAGTCACACATCCTTAAATTATGAACAGCGCGCCCAGGGGGAGGGGGCACTCAGTCGTAGTCATAAGCTTGAGTTCTTCTGTTTTGTAAAACAAACGTTTTTGTGTTGAAATGTTTATGCACGGAACTTTAAAGTAGTCTGATGGTCGTGGGAGCTCATGAGATGGACGCCTAAACCACTATCGTTGTTAAATTGTATTCTTTGTCATTATCCGCCATACATTCAGTACCGGCAGAACGGTGTAGTACATGATAAAGCTGCTGGATAATTAGAGATGGGTCCCAAGAAAAGCTCTGCTGAATCCACCTTGCAACAAACTCTGCTGAAAACTAATGCTAATGCTAGCGCTAATGCGCCCTCTGCTAGCGCTAGCAGCTGGCCGACGGAGGGCACTGCCTCTACTAGCATGGATTCTGTTATGCAGCTTTTGCACAAACTAGGAGAGGACCAAACGAAGATACTGGAGGAGCTAAAGAAAAATTTTGATGAGATCCGTAAGCAGCTGACTGAAACAAATACGGTTGTTTCTACCTTCGAAGGTAAGATGTCGGACATGCTAACGCGGCTACACAGTGCGGAAAGCCGCTTGGATGCACTGGAGGACTCGGAGAGGCAGCAATGTGATACCCCGTCAGCTACGGTAGAAGACATCACAACGCTGAATACCAAATTAGCGCAATTTGAAGATCGGGAAAGGCGATTGAATCTACGCATATATGGATTTCCCAAGAAAGCCAAGGGCAAGGATGTTATTGGATTTCTTCAGAAAGTGCTTCCAGAGATTCTGCAACACGAATTTGAAGGGCCTCTCGAAATAGAGCACGCACACAGATCCCTCGCGCAAGTGAAGCCGGGAGACCCCCACAGAGCTCTGGTGGTGCGTTTTTTGAGATTTCCAGTTAAAGAACAGGTGCAACGATTGGCAAGAGAAAAAGGAGCTGTCCATTGGCGTGAGCATAGAATCAGCTTCTGTCAAGATTTTTCCAAGGCAACACAAGTGCGGCGACAGGCGTTTCAGGAGTGCAGGCGCCTCCTCCATCAGGCGAAGATCCTGTTTGGGATCGGCTATCCAGCGGTGCTGTCGTTTACGCCCCAGACGGTAGCAAGCGGCGGTTCGAGGACCCAAAGAAAGTTCTACAGTCCATAAAAAGACTCTGAACGTATTTACGTAAGGTTCTTATCCCATCCAGAAGGTATTTTACGGTTAATTCTGAGCATATGGACAGGATTTTGACACCATGTTTGGTTGATTGTTATGATGGTGGTGTGATTTTCGTTTTTCCCTCATAGTAGTTCAAAGGAATGATGGAGAGTACTGGTTACCTCCACATTACTAAGCTTAATTTGATAGTTTCACTGTTTTTCTTGTCTTTTTTCTTTTACTTAAGGTTTTGGTGGGATTGGGGGTTTAATTTTAGGAGATATATTATTGTTGCTACTAGCATCAAAACAGATGCCAGGTCTTAATTTTGTCTCTATCAATGCAAGGGGCTTAAATACACCACAAAAAAGGGTGACTGTGTTAGTTTTTTTACGAAGAAGAAATGTTGATTTTGCCATGCTTCAAGAATCTCATTTGCGAACGGAGGATGTGGATCGTTTTGCTAATAGGTTCTACCGTACTATAGCACACTCATCCGCACCCACAAAATCAAAAGGTGTTTTAGTTGTAAGCAAAAGAAATTTGAAATTCAATCTGATTGACACATGGTCAGATAGAGATGGTAGAATTACTATAGCTAAAATATTACTGGATGGGTTGCGGGTGGCATTAGTATCTATGTACGCACCAAATTCATATGACAAAAATTTTTATTATCTTCTAACAAAGAGCATACTTGACTTGGCGGAGTAGCTGCGGCAGTGGGCTGGGAATACAGGCCTTGTGGATATCTGGTGGAAGATGCATCCTTCCTTGAAGGATTACTCTTACTTCTCAGGATGACACAAATCATTCTCAAGGATAGACTTTTTGTTTGTGTCCAAAAGAAGTAAAATTAGTTCTATTGAGTATGTGCCTATTGCTTGGTCAGACCATAAAGCCCTCCTCTGTTCTGCAAACATTAATCAAGACTCAAATAAAGCGCCCAGATGGAGATTCAATATTTCCCTTTTACAGGATGAAAATTACAAGAAACACTTTGAATCACAGCTTAAGGAATTTCTAAGTTTTAATGAGGGCTCAGTTGCTGACCCTAGAATTTTATGGGAAGCGGTTAAAGGCTTTATCAGGTCACCTGGGCCAGATGGTATACCACCGGAAGTTTACAGCACATTCTGGCCTCTCTTAGGACATCTACTGCTAAATATGATTCAATATGCGATTTGGTCCGGAGGTTTTCATCGTGATGTAAATACTGCTTTGATTTCTTTGCTACTTAAGAAGGGCAAGGACCCAATCGAGTGTTCGAGCTATAGACCAATTTCGTTATTGAATGCAGATATCAAAATCTATTCTAAAGTTTTGGCGGTGCGCCTTCAGGGTCTAATAACAAAACTAGTACATTGTGACCAGACAGGTTTTGTGGCCTCAAGGTTGGCCACTGACAATGTTCGAAGGCTTTTACATGTGATAGATCTGATGAAAAACCAAAGCTCGCCTGCGTCAGTGTTGTCTTTGGACGCATGTAAAGCGTTTGACGGACTAGAGTGGCCTTTCCTTTGGTCTTTATTTGAACATTTTGGTTTTGGCCCAACCTTTATTAACATGATAAGAGTGCTTTACTCCAGCCCATCGGCAGCAGTTATCACAAGTAAAATGTGTTCTTCTCCATTTCCTGTTTCGAGGGGATCAAGACAGGGTTGCACATTGAGCCCCCTACTTTTTGCTCTCTCACTAGAACCTTTGGCCCAGGCATTTCGGTTATCCCCATCTTTTTCTCCAATTTGTATCAATGGTACCCAGCATTGAATTTCACTGTATGCAGATGACATTCTTTTATATATCCAGGATCCCAGTAATTGCATACCTAACATCTTAACTATTTTTGAAAAGTATGGTGAGATATCTGGATTTAAAATAAATTGGCAGAAATCTACTCTGTTACCGCTGCACCAAAGTGTGTTGAACACTGCAATCCCTCACTTCGTTCCAGTTGTTAAACAATTTACCTATCTCGGCATAGAAATCTTTCCTTCAATTTCTGAAATAATTAAACAGAACTTCAGTAAATGCTTAATAAGGGTTACTTCAGACCTGGAGAAGTGGGCCAAGCTTAAGAATTCACTTCGGATTTGTGAGTCAGTAATTAAAATGAACATTTTACCTAGAGTAAACTTCATTAGCTCAATGATCCCACTCACGCCGCCATGTCAATATTGGAAAAAACTCCAAACTGCTGTTACAAAGTATGTGTGGGATGGCAGAAGACCTCGAATTAAACTGCGCACAATGCAACGTGATTGAAAAGAGGGAGGTCTCTCCCTTCCCAATTTTACCTTTTATAATTGGGCCTTCACACTCAGGCCTTTAACTGCCTGGTTCAGTTCAAAGTGATCAGTTTCCTGGCGGGAGCTAGAGGAGGGCTTGGTTGGCACCCATTCCCTTGAAAACTTTCTACATGTATATAAGCGACATCTGTCAGCAGATAAGAATGGTTCAATCATTACTAGAATGATCAACGTATGGGAAAAAGCAGGAAGACATTTGGGTGGGGGGCGTTTTCCTTGGGATCCTGGAATCCCTATCTTTGGTAATGAAAAACTACAAATTGATAAAAAGCCACTTCATTTTGTTCCTTGGCAGGAAAAGAATATTAATGTATTGGGTGACATTTTTGGGGACAGTGGATCACTGTCCTTTGAGGATTTATGCAATCAATATGGCACATCAAGAACAACTTTCTTTTTCTATTTACAAGTACGATCTTTGCTCAAGGTCCTGGGAGTCCCACTACAGAGCCCTCTGACTATATCACCAATAAGGAAATTACTGCTAACCTCTTCAAAGTTAGGGGGTCATGTCTCAAGGCTTTACAATCTACTACCTGTCAGTTCTTACCAACCGCTTGCATTGGACTCCATATGGAAAGCAGACTTTGATGAGATTAGCCCTGATTTAGACTGGAGCAGGGTATGGGAGAGTATCAGGCTGTGTTCAAGAAATCCTGATCATCAGCAAATTCATTATAATTTCATACATAGACTATATCTTACTTCTAAAAAATAAAGCGTGATGAGGATCACCTCTGACCCAACATGTAACTTATGCTCCATAAAATGCATTGGCACATTTAAACATATGTTTTGGGGATGCAAGCCTGTGAGAGAGTTCTGGGGTCAGGTTGCTTCCAAACTTTTTGAGTTATTTAAATCTCAATACCCCGTTCACCTGCTTTGCTATTTTTGAATGATCTCTCCTCTGTCAGGCTTACTGTGGCCAAGCGAAGAATTTTGTTAACAGGACTTACAGCAGCAAAGAAAATGGTAGCCACGCGTTGTAAACCGCCACATTGCCTCTCCATCGAGGTGTGGTCTTTCATGTTTCTGGATATAGCCCAACTAGAAGGTTCTATTGCCAGAGTACAGAAGGCATGCAGTACCACAATTGAGTTATGGGAATCCTTTATTGAATGTCTCCAACAATATTGTAAAAAATAATGGTTTACTTTGGACTTTGGACCAGGGGTGGGTAGGGTTGGTTTATTATATGTGTATTTTATTTTATTTTATTTTATTTTCTCTTAACCTTATAATTTATTATCTATTTTTATTTTATTTTATTTTTTCCTCTGTTTTCTTCTTTTTTTCCTAAGTCATCAAAAATGGTTCCTTTATAACAATGTACATAGAAGTAATGAGTATGTTTGCCAACAACAGAGCATTTGTTTATGTACACTAGTTGCTGTATTTAATGTGGAATCAATAAAAATGTTGATCACAAAAAAAAAAGTAGTCTGATTTCTTATTGAGTATAAATAATGGATTTGTTGGTAACATTTTGTTCATGTATTTACATTTTCATTTTTAATAAGATGGTCTCATAATAGTAAAATAAACTTGTTTTTAACCACTCCTGACATGACACTAAATTAAGAGACCTTATTTGTTTTATCAATCCTCCATAATACACACGTTAGATAATGATCAAATCTATTGTCAGAACGGCATAAAAAGAAAATTACGACTTTTTTTCAATTTTATTTCACGGTTTTGATTTTATCACAATTTTT
Source organism: Oryzias melastigma (assembly GCF_002922805.2). Taxonomy (NCBI): domain Eukaryota; kingdom Metazoa; phylum Chordata; class Actinopteri; order Beloniformes; family Adrianichthyidae; genus Oryzias; species Oryzias melastigma. The sequence continues at coordinate 72,132 of NW_023416899.1, read as the reverse complement.
TAAAAAATAAATTCAAATTGACAAAAAAAGAGTTATGCTGATTTTAGATGAAAGAAATTAATGCATTTTGAAATGATATTTATTTTCATTAATATTTTAATTCAAATTTATTCAAAGAAAACACACTGGGAGGCGGAGGAGGAGGGGCATGTTCAACTCTTCTTTAAAGTCACAGGCAGTTAACAAGCTTTTGCCTTCTCGCTCTTGGAGCTTTTTGTAGAAGATTGTGATAAAACAACCAAAAATGACACATTGTCAGCTTTGGAGATTGTAAGATGATTTTATATCGTCATATCGCCCCACCCCTAGTCAGAACTATTTATTATTACGTGGGTTGACCGGTCTGTAGCCACAAAAAGGTTGGGGACCACTGATCTAAGAGACTCAACCACCAACACTGAGTGTCTGACTTTCCCCAGAAGACATGGGGTAGGGGACAGTGGTCACCACCCTACAAGGGAAAGGGATGAATGTGTATAGTGTGTCAGAGATGGGAGTGTGTGATTTTTAAAAGGTATAGTAAGTGGGTCATTTTTTTTTTTATATATAAGAGTTTCTTAAGTGTTTGACCTGCTGAAGACTGGAAGACTGACATCACCTCTTACTGTCTTGACTTTAAAAGAGAACTAAGAAGTTAAATTATTTGTGTATTTAAAGTCCAGGACTTCTGAAAAAATGGGAGTTGGATTTTTCTTTTGGTGCTTGACAATACACAAAAACATTTGAAGTATGAAAGGTCTCCTTTTTGTCTTTGTCCCTGCAGTCCTCCCCCAGCATTATGCGAATGAAGAGGACAATCTTTACAACCAGCAGAAGAATTTAAGAGTGGGACAGGAGGAATCAGAGTCTCCTCAGGTTAAAGAAGAAGAAGAGGGACCAGAATCTCTACAGATTAAAGATGAACAGGAGGAACCAGAACATCCACAAATTAAAGAGGAGCAGGAGGAACACAGACCTACACAGATTAAAGAAGAGCAGGAGGAAGAAGAATTTGCACAGATTACAGAAAAAGAACAGGAAGAACCACGACAGTTCAAAAATCACATGAGAACTCACACAGGAGAGAAGCCTTTTTCCTGTAAAGATTGTGATAAAAGTTTTAGTCATGAAACTACTCTCAAAAGACACATGAGAACTCACACAGGAGAGAAGCCTTTTTTATGTAAAGAATGTGAGAAAAGTTTTAGTTGTGTAGCTCATCTAAAAAGACATATGAGAACTCACCATGGAGAGAAGCCTTTTTCATGTAAAGAATGTGAGAAAAGTTTTAGTGATTCTTCTCATCTCATAACGCACATGCGAACTCACACAGGAGAGAGGCCTTTTTTGTGTAAAGAATGCGACAAAAGTTTTAGTTGTGTGTCTACTCTCAAAACGCACATGCAAACTCACACAGGAGAGAAGCCTTTTACATGTAAAGAATGTGACAAAAGCTTTAGTCGTGTGTCTAATCTCAAAAGACACATGATAACTCACACAGGAGAGAGACCTTTTACTTGTAAAGAGTGTAATTCAAGTTTTAGTTATGCTTCTCACCTCAAAAGACACATGAGAACTCACCCTGGAGAAAAGCATTTTTTGTATTAAGACTGTGTTACAAGTTATAGTGATGTATCTTATCTCAAAGCACACATGAGAACTCATACAGGAGAAAAGCCTTTTTTGTGTATGGAATGTGATAAAAGATAAAAGTTTAAGAATCTCATCTAAGAATACATATGAGAACTCATAACTAAAAATCAAAAATCAAAAAATCTGAAAATCAAATCTAAAAATATTTAATGAAAATAAGAATTGCCTGACATTTTGTATCTGATTTATGAACGTTTCAATATTGTTTTCAATACTAAATCATTCCAGTTTATATTTTGTTGAGTCATGTTAACAAATAACAGTTTTGTGTAGGAAAGGTTTAGTAAAATGTATTAATTAAGAAACAGACTGGTGTTTGTCTTGTTGTGATTCCTGTTTCTAGTAGAGATTAGAAGTGTTTCTCTGTTCTTTTCAGTTCTCAGTGTTCTGTCTCAATCTTTCCTGTGAAGAATAAAGTGGACGTGAACATCAGTCAGAAGTGTGGAGTCTTTCCCACAGTGTGGCTTTCTGCTGTTTGTTGGTTCTCTGCAGGTTCCAAAGCTGGACTCCTCAAGTCCAGTTCTGACTGCTGAACTTATTGTCAAAATTTCTACATCAATTACTGTCACTAATCTGGAGTGAGGGCCAGCGAGGGTCACATGCTTTTATTGAGGGATCTGATTGGTCCATTTATAACTTCAGTTACTTGAACTACAGCAAAAATATCATGAATAAAAACGTTTAACAAGAAGATGTTAATAAAAATGTATCAGAGCCAGAATTGTTCTTCTGACCAATCGAATGACTGAATAAAACTGTTTCTCTATAGAAGTCTATGGGATTTTGGCTTCTTGGAGCCAGCAGGTACTTCTTGTTTGACCCCTGAGTGACCCCTCCCCCCAGGAAGAACTGTTAAACTGTTAAATTGTTAAACCGTTAAACTGTTAAATTCCACATTTTTCCTTAAAAAAAGGCCACATATTAATTTGCGATTAATCGCGAGACGCGAGCGTTCCGCGTCAATACTGGCAGGAAGTTGCATCGAAATACATGAGAAAATCCGGTTTATTTTCAAAATAGAACCAATTTTTCACAATAAAATGCCGCGATTGAAAAATGTGATCATGTTTTTGTGTCTAAACAGACTGTAGAGATGAAAATATGCATACAATCAAAACACACAGACACGCGTGCGCGAGAGCCCCCACCCCGCACACCACAGATCTCCGGAGCGGGTGTGCTGGGCTGCAGGGTTCTGGGAGGAAAAAAAGCAGGGCAGACGGGGGCACACTGGAGCGGGACATGGGGCTGCGTTTGAACGAGAGAGAGGCAGAGGAGCGGTTCTTCTTGGAAGAAACATCAGGTAATATTTTTTGTTTATTAATTTACCGACGGAAACACGTGGGAGCGCGTGCGTGCACACAGACACACAACAAAACAGACAGACACGCACACGCGCGCACAAACCGATCAATGAAGTGGGCCGACTGCAGAGTTGGGGGGCGAGGTCTGTGTCAACTGGGGCAGAGACCATCCCCTTTTAGCAGAAACACAGGGTGATATCTTGGTTATTGACCATGATGGCAAAAAAAGCAATAGCTCTAGCAGAAGCGCCTGTCGACCGTCGCGGAAAAAAATCGCGTCTGGTGTGACCAATAGAGCGCCGCGAATCGGCGCGCACTCCGCTCCGCGCCGCCTCGCGGCGCTCTCGCGTCCGGTGTGACTCCGGCGTTAGAGGGCGATGAGGGACGCCTGCGCGCGCGGTGATGTAAAGTCTGAACACACAAATGAGAAAATCTGCGATTAATGCGTCAATAAAATTGTTGGCGTCATGCACATGTCAAGTTAACTCGTTTTTAACGCGACAAATCTGACAGCCCTAATATATAGTATATACAGTATATATATATATATATTAGTTTTCTTCTCTTTTAAATTAGAATGTTTTGTTTTTTTTCTCCATTAACTAATGAAGATGATTTTTTATTTTTATAATCACTCTTTGATAAATACAAACTGTATTAATTGCCTTATTAGCAAATTAAGATGACTTATTACATTTTGTATTATCACAATTAGTTAAATACAATCTTCACAGTTTTTTTTCAATGAGAATATTAGATGATTTGTTGTGGATGCTTTGAAACTTGATTACATCAATAATATTAATGATGGTTTGAATCTATTAATATTTGATATTAAGTCCTGAACCGGATATTGATAATTCATGTAGAGAAAATGGTCGAGTCGGGGTGGGATTATATAAATTCGCTTCCTTCCACTCCCTTTCAAGCGATCTACTTGTGATTTATTTAGTGATATGTTATGTATTATTACCTGATTGCTTGAAATAAACCATTTCATTCATTCATTCATTCATTCAAAAGTTTGATCAATAATGAGCTTCTCAGTGAAAATGCAGGAACATTTTCCTCAAATCAAATCTGTTCTTGCTCCTGTTTGGTGTGAAGAGGAGCAAACATTTCTCCTCTTCACATGGACTTTCAGGGATGAAGATCCAGCGTTCACAGAGGAGGATGGATTCTCAGCAGCTCCAGACATTTTCAGCTCCCAGACCTGAAAACATCCCAGAGTTCAGTCAATGAGTTTTCTTCTTCTTCTTCTTAGCAAACTCTCTGGGATTTGTTGAATCCACGTCCTGAAATCTCCAGTCATTTCCTCAGTTGATCAAAGTGAGTTTCAGCTGGAATGATCAATGTTTCAAAGAGCTTCAGTCTGGATCTCATTCTAGTGATGAACTAAAAAGACCTGCTGCTCATTTGATTGTTGCTGCTTTACTTTCTACAAACATTTGAAAATGCTGACTGTTCTTTGTAACTGTATTTGGAGCTTTTAGAAACTTCACTGTAGAAAAATCCTTTAGAATCAAGGAGGTATAGATATAGATTATCTAGAACTTATTTCCATGATTCTGATGAACTTCATAAAGATGACTCTTCCCACTTTGTTTAACTGTCAAATGTATCAAAACTAAAACAACTCCAATAAATCCAGTTTAGATCAATTCTGTCTTCCAGATCTTTGACTTTGACAGGAGAGTCTTTGTTCTTCATCTCTGAGGATCAAAGACAGAGAAATGTTTGGCTTGTAGAATTCTAATAGAGCTGGTAGACTTTGGATGTTCTAATCAGTCAGAACTGAAAATGTTCCAATCATTGGATTGAAGACAGCAACCATGAGCTGATTGTTCTTCTCTGAAGTACAGATCATTATAGGGCATGTTCATGTTCATTTACATTCTAACCATGGAGGTTTTATTTACTATCATATGTTTTATATAGTTTTATTTATTTAGTATGTTTTTTAGTTTGTATTATTTTATGTCCTGATAACTGTTATTATGCTGCACTGAATTGTGTTCAATGTGTTTTGTGTCCTGTTTTCAATTGTAGTTGTAGTGAAACATGGCCGCTGACACGGACAAACAGAATTCAGTTGTGACTCTATGGGGGGTGAGGGGGGGGTGGGTCCATACAGATGTTTGCAGCTGCTGGAGCTTCTTCAGATGAATCAGAGCTCCAGTACAGCAGAAGCTCCTCCTCCAGCAGAAGCTCCTCCTCTTCTTCAGCTGGACCTGAATCTCCTCACTGACCATGTGGCCTAATGGACAAGGCGTCTGACTTCGGATCAGAAGATTGAGGGTTCGAGTCCCTTCATGGTTGGAGGACTTCAACAGTCCAATAAAAGCTTCAAAAAGAAAACCAATCCAATTGAACACACAGTTTTTCCCAGAGTTCTTTCCAGCTGCTGTGACAATTTGCGGCTCTGAGACAGGAAAACGACAGAAGAAGATTTCACTAAAACCAGATCAAGGTAGTTCTGATCATCCAGACTACTGAGAAGTTTGTCTTCTTCTCTCCTTCAGTGAAGAACCTCCTGCTGCTCCTCCTTTGGAGGTTTTAGCTCCTCCTCCTCTCCTCCACTGTGATGCTGACGTCTCCAAACTCCTCCAGAAATCTGTGTTCTAATGAAGCTCTAACATCTCCCACCGCTGCTGCTCTAAGTCCAAACTCATCCTGTTGTAGAGCATCTGTTCAGAATGCAGCTTTTTAGAAGTCAGTTCTCAGCTTTGTCCTGTAGGAGGCGCTGCTGGACTGATTTCCATCTTTGGGTTGGGTTGGATGGTTGGAGTCCTCTCTGCTCAGAATCACTTTCTCTAAAAACTCAAACCTGAAGGAAACGTTGGACTGAGATGGAAGTTTCTGGAAAAGGGAATTCTGGGAAAAGTCCCAGAGTCCTTGATGACGTGTGCTGCTGCAGACGCAGTTTTTCTTCAAGTTCTGCTCTTCACTTCAGACTTTGTGCTGCTGGATCAGGAGGAAGATGAGGAGCTGAAGAGGAGCAGGAATGATGGGAGAGGGACTTTCATTCAGGCTGAATCAAACATTCATGGAGAAAATGGCTCCTTCAAGAAATAAATAGATGTTTCATGAAGAGGAAAATTCTTGAAAGTCTACCCGGCAACAACTGGAGTTTGGATGAGGAGAAAAATGAATGTTCAGATTTAGAGAGAAAACAGTTCCTGCTCCATCCAGACTGTCAGCTCCATTTAGAAACTTGATCCACTTTCAAATGTTTTTCACAATAAAATACAATCATTTTATTATCAGAGATAAAAACTGACAACTATGAATATGTTTGTTCTTTTCTTATTTAAGGAAAAATAACAAATAAAGCATAAAACTGTTCTCTCAAACTCATTCTATCTCATTTTTGATCATTTCTAAACATTATTCTGAGAATTAGAACATTGAATCACTTAGAATCAAGAATAAAAAGCAAACATCAAATTCAGAGACATAAAGGGATCATATCTTTACCAATTCTTCCAGAAACACTGAAGATCTGACGTCATTTTAACTACCACAGGTTCAAGTTGGTGCACAAGCTGATTATATTGCCCCTGCTGGTGGAAACAGCACATTACAAACGTGGAGATGCAGAAAAGTTCCGTCTCCACTCTCAGAAATTCCATGTGCCAGTCCCAAGTCCAGTAAATGCAGATGGTTGTTGGTGAGAAATGTAACCATCAGAAACAGTAAATGACTGTAGTTGTCCCTGAAAAGAAAACAGTGTGACCTTTGACCTCCACTAGGAAACTAGTTGGGATGTATTCAGGACTTGATGTTCTTTCAAAGACTTTGTTCCAGAGTCTCTGAGTTTTAAAGCGTCCTGAAGAAAGTCTCTTCCTGCAGGCTGACAGTCCAACATGGAGGACTTTGAGAAGGGTAAGATTGATATGGGACAGTAATTTGTGAGCATACTTGGATCACCAGCTTTATATAAAGGCAAACCTTTTGTCACTGTTAACTCTGCAGGAACAATCCCTGTCTTCATTGATAATGTCAGTATATGAGTCAATGGTTTACGTAATGGGATCAGAACATCTTTTATCAGAGAAGCACTAATGACCCGGCACAGTGTTTTTTAGTAAGCATCATCCTCCAGAAGAACAGAGTGAAGCTGGACACCTGTTGGACACCTGTTTTCCAGACGCACTTTGAAGGAATCTCTCCTTTTTACATGTTTGTGTTTGTAATGACCTTGGTATTATTTTGGATGTAAACGTCACTTTCTCTGTTCAGACTTTACATCATAATTCTGACCAGTTTAGAATTCCTCTTAAACACAAAAGTTTTTTTCTGTGGACCGGCGCCATGAAGTTCTGGAAGATTCTTCTACTCTAGAACCTTTCTGATGGATTCTCCGGATCTCCAATAAGTAGGAGGAGCAGGTAGAGTCCAGGCCAAACGGGGAGCAGAACCCTGGAAGTCCAGATTCTGTTGGTGGAAACAGATCTAAAAGATAGCAAACGGATGAAGGAGGAGCTGTGAGAATTCCCAGAATTCATTTCAGCTGCTTAAAGAACAGCTTCCAACTGCTTCTAATTCCCTTTCCTGTTTGAAGAAGTTTCCTTCATGTCAAAGTAGGATGACAGATTTCCCATCAGGCCTTGCAGCTCCTGACTTTGTGTTGAGTTCCTAAAGAAACTCCTGGAAATCTCATGTTTCATCCTCTCATAGTCGACATGTGTCGCCATGTTTATTGACACAATGATTTAAGACAGAATTTCTTCGACTCATAAAATGGACATTGAACAACAGAGTTGCGCCCCCTGGCAGTCAAAACAATTCAAACAATAATCCAGATTTTAAATGTCACAGAAATGTAACACATGAAATCATCAAAATGAAAAGGAATTCTAATATAACTTAAATCTCTCAGTAAATGGCACTTACAGGAAGCTTCCAGAATCTTTTCTGTTTGTCTGCAGGCTGAGCAGAACTGACTCCTGCAGGATCACAGGAACTTTCAGGGAAATCTCAAAGCAGGAGAAAAGTTTCTGTTTGGAGCTTTTTTCTGTGATTGTGAGACTAGCAGATGATCGGAGCTGCTGCTGTTCAGAGGACTTTGGTGTTTGTTGGAGCTAAAGATCTTCTGCAGCTGCAGGAACCATGTCTTCATTTGATCAGAAAGAGTCTGCCGGAGAACAACTTTCTGCTGCTGAAGAAATCTTCAGACTCTGTGAAGGAACCATCGTCCAGAATGAGAATGAGGAGCTCTGTGGTCAGCGCAGACTGCTGGATATCACCTGGAACCCGCAGCTTCAGCTCCACGTTGCAGGTATGTTTACTGCAGACAAATACACCCATCAACATCTTTGTTTTCCTCGTCTGAGCTGCTATCTGGATCCAAACTGGATAGCTCCAATATTGCTGCCATTTTAGCTTCACCGCTGATGTTAGGTTGAAATTTGTGAGGGTTTGTAAGCTAGCAGGAGATTGTGTAAACAGATGGATGATGGGAAGCCAGGACAGTGTAGCAAGTATGTTGCTATATTTTTGTGTTAATGGTCTGGTTGTGTGGGCTAGTAGTCAAAAGATTCTAAAATCGTCTCAAGGAGCGAGCAGCAGGAAACTGAGTGTAGTTGAATCACCGGTTTATGAAATATTATATACAGTGAACAGTGCAAGGTGAATGGCCATTTGATTTACATATATACATATTCCAAAGGAGAAAAAACAAAAGGAAAATAACATTCCATACAGAACATGTCCAAAGTTCCGGAAGATTCAGTTCGTGTGGCTCAGCAGCAGATGAGGAAGACGTGGGATCCAAACTCAATTTAGTAACGAGTCCCGTGTTTATTACCTCAATGAGGCGTGGTGATG
>NW_023416899.1:40414-59238 GCF_002922805.2 Oryzias melastigma | reverse complement strand
AATTGCGACTAAAACTAAACCCTATTTTAGTCAAAAGACTATGACTAAAACTAAATTAAAATTCTCTGTCAAAATTAACACTGGCTCATCCAACCTTACATCAATTAGAAATGTGCCGCAAATGCGATTCGGTGCAGATTGCGAACCACTTTGACATCAGTTTTCCAAAGCCCATCGTTAAACACGATCTTAAGATTCTTCTGGTGAGTAGCCTGGTGGATTTGGGTGTGGTTTGTTAGCCAGTCACTGATGTGCCCGTGTTTTCCGTGGACGGCGCCTCGGAGAGAGGTGGCCGCGAGAGAGGTGGCCGCGAGCGTGATGGCGGCGCCCCGCGTGTGGGTGAGCGTGTGCACGCGGAGATGCCTCCCGTGCTTGGAGCACCTGCCAGAGAGAACGCCGAGAGGCCTGACCAGGGAAAACCCCCCTTCAGCCTCCCTCGGTATGACCCGTTCTCTCCCGGCAGCGGTGGGTCACGGGACGAGGCCCGACTGAAGGTCTGTCTCGCCCATCTGCAGATGGAAGCGCAGAAAAAGGCGCAAGCCCGCCAAATGCAGCTCGAGATCAGGCGGCTTGAGATTGAAGCCGACACAGCTGTCAGGATCCGACAGCTGGAGCTGGAGGCAAAAGCTCGCATCCCTGCACCCCCCGATGACGGCACCACCCCTTTCACAGGTCTACCCGTCGGTTCACTTGATATCAGTAAATTGATTTGTCTTGTGCCCGCTTTTCGGGAAGCAGAAGTGGATTCATACTTCGCGTCATTCGAGTGCATTGCAGGTACTCTGAAATGGCCCCGTGAGGTTTGGCCTTTGTTACTCCACTGCAAAATGAGTGGAAAAGCCCAAGAGGTTGTAGCGGCGCTCCCTCTTGAGGATTCGCTAAATTATGATATGGTTAAAACGGCTGTTTTACAGGCATATGAGCTCGCGCCTGAAGTCTATCGCCAAAGGTTCAGACAGAGAGAAAAATTCCGTCTCAAACTCATGTGGAGTTTGCTCGTGAAAAGACCGTTCTTTTCGATAAGTGGTGTGCAGCATCCAAAGTTGATGATTTGTCTTCGCTGCGTGAATTAATTTTGTTGGAAGAGTTTAAAAGAAGTTTGCCTGAGCGAAACTAATTAATTTGTATAGTTTATAAAAATAAAGGGTGGATGGAACCTAAGTCTTCCTTCTCCGTCCCATTCTGATCAATCTACTTGTAGACAAATAGATCCATGATTGTCTTTGTTTTCCTGGTCTGAGCTGTTAACAGGATCAAAAATGTACAGCTGGATAGAAACGATACTGTTCACCATCTTTGTTGCTCTGTAATGTTAGCTTGGAGGTGTGAGGGGCTGTAAGGGAGAGAGTAAACAAAGACTTCATGAGATAACTGTGTGAGGTTACTTCCCACCAAAATTCTCTTCCACAACTCAGAGGTGAATTTCTAATGAACTCATGTTACTCAGTAGAAACTATGTCAGAAAGCTACAAGTTTTTAGATTTTGGCTAAAAACAGCAGAATCATAATGAAAAGACAACTTTAAAACGCTCTGAAAACAGATCAAATATCGTTGGAGTAGGACTTTAAAATGCATAACTGAGCTGAAACTTCAACTAAAAAAAAAAAAGAAACTTTTAAATGTTTTGCGATTAGTACAGAGCCATTCATTTTAATTTTTGAAATATACTTTTGTTTTTTTAAACATTTCCTTTTTTTTTACTTCTTGGAATCATTTTAGTTTGTGTAATTTTGTTTTGATTTCTAAAACTTGATGTTGTTTTTTATTATTTGATTTTTGTTTTTAACTTCTTTATAATGTTTTGCAAGGATGAATTTCTTATGTAAATTAACCTCCAGAGCCACAGTAGTAATCATTTGGCAATAGCTGGGTGGCTCAGTGGGCTAGGTGAAGGGCTGGCATGCAGGAGCCCTGGGTTCGATTCCCAGGGTTGTCCACTGATCCCCACCCAGATTGGGTCCTTAGGCAAGACCTTTGAAGCTGCTGCCTAACTGGGTCCCTGTGCCCCTCAAGTTCAGGGTTGTGTCAGGAAGGGCATCTGGCGTAAAAACTCTGTCAAATCACTGATGCCAAACAGTGGGTGCTGTTATGCTGTGGCGGCCCCGAAAGGGATAAGCCGAAAGTGAAAGAAGAAGTACTAGTTGAAGTACTAAGGAGGTCTGTAAAGGAATGTGAAGTACTAAATTAAAACACAGGAATTAGTCCCACCCAAAGTCAGCCAAATGATTAAAAAGTTGCACTTTTCATAATATTTCAGTATTAATTTTCTCAAAAAATATACAGTAAAAGTGTTTCACACTCTCAGTACTAGTACTCCATGAAGTACTAAGGAGGTCTGTAAAGGAATGATGAAGTACTAAATTGAAAAACAGGATTTAATCCCACCCAAAGTCAACCAAATGATGTAAAGATTAGACCTTTTATGGTATTTCTGATGTTCTTTTCTAAAAAAAACTATACAGGAAAAATGTTTTATATTTCCAGGAGAAAGTTTCTTTTAAGGACTAAGGAGGTCTGTGATGGATTTATAATGTAATACATTGATGATTGGGATTAATTCACAGCCAAAATTAACCCATTTTATTTCAGTAATACAAGAGATTTTGAGATTGATTGGAAAAAAAAGTAATGCACAGTTTTTTTTCTAATAAATATCATATGCATAAAAAGTAATGTGATTGCATTTATGAGGAGTAAAAATATCATGTTTTCTAAAGAGTCTCCAGGATTTTCCAACGAGCACGGACATGCTGCCGTAAGTCTTGTATGAAACTAGCAGAAAAAAATCCAATGAGGGCTGATTTGACCACGGAAAAACGAAAAGCGGCTCACTTGACCGCAGTGATCAACTGCTAGTCTCACAATCACAGCCACGCTGTCTTTACGTTCAACACGTATTCACTCATTTACGACACGTTAGCTAAAGAGGAATGTTCGGAACCGAACCACGCGTCACTAAATGTCTTTAGAAACTTGACAAACCTCAAAATAAAACACTGCCTTCTTATCAACACAAGCTAACACAGCTAACCTGCCAGCGCGGTCTTGTTCTGTTTACTTCCGGGTCACGATTGGAACGTCAGACATAAATAATTTAAAAAGTAATAGTCGGTCTCTTTAAAGTGCGACAAATGAAAATAAAATAAAATGTAAACAGTTATTTAAAGTTTCAACGTTTTAAAGAGACTGGATTTTAGTTTTGAATTATTTTTGTATGATGTTTCCATCGTGACCCGGAAGTAAGTAGCACGAGGCCGCGCTAGCATGCTAGCTCGTGTTCAGACGACGGCGGTGTTTTGTTTGGACGTTCGTGAGGTTTCTACAGAGATGTACCGATACGTGGTTCGGTTCTGAACAATCCTCTTTAGCTAAAGTGTAGTAAATGAGTTAATTCGTGTTGAACGCAAAGACAACGTGGCTGTGATTGTGAGACTAGCAGATGATCTAAGCTGCTGCTGTTCAGAGGACTTTGGTGTTTGTTGGAGCTGAAGATCTTCTGCAGCTGCAGGAACCATGTCTTCCCTTCAGTCTCTGAGAGAGTTGATCAGCGAGCGACTCGCTGCTGCTGCTGAAGAAATCTTCAGACTCTGTGAAGGAACCATCGTCCAGTACGAGCAGGAGCTCTGTCGTCAGCGCAGACTGCTGGATATCTGCTGGAAACCACAGCTTCAGCTCCACCACATAGGTATGTTCACTTCTTCTTCATCTTCCAGAACATCCTGGTCCAGGTTCTAGTGGACCCATGACTGTTTCTGTAACTGGTCCAGAACTCTGCGGTCCTCATCATCTCCAGAACCCATAGACCGTTTATAATGAACTGGACAAAGCAAGGTGTTGACGTCATCCATAGTATTTTTTTATTTATTATTTCTCTACCTTTTATTTGCAAAACTAAAAATTACGATTTTTTTTATTTGAAACATTGAAATCCAAAACAAAAGGCTGTATAGCATCTTACAAATAGAAAACTAGAACTTAATCTAAGGAGCAGATGAAAAAAGTTTAGATTTATGTAAAAATAATTGTAATATGTAAAATAAACATACTATTTAAAGTTATAAGTAACAATAAATAAACTATGAATATTTAAATACAATTAAAGAGTAAAAGAAGCAATCCAGGTAAAACAATTGAAAATTTAAGTTTTGTAGCTTCTTATCGTGTATTTTTGTAGGAATTTATAAAAAAGCTTAATAAAAATTTCTCTTTCAGAAAACGACATGGTAACACTTTATAATAAGATTCCTTAACAAGCTTTCTTAACACAATAATAAGCATTATTAATGTTCTTATAAGGTGTTAGTAAGACATTTATTGGTGTAATAAGCCTAATAAGGCTTATTAAATTCCTAAGTTAACACATTTACAAGCATTATTAATGTGTTAATATGATGCTTATTGTTACATTTATTACCATTGTATACATGGAACAAATAAGTGTTAACAAGCTTAATAAGAATCATTAACAAAACTTGTTAACAGATTAGTAAGGCTTATCCTTTTGTTCTTGTAAGACATTTAATATCATTATAGATGTCTCGCAATGACTTCTGTGTTAATAAGCTTAATAAGAATCCTTAATAAACTTTGTTAACAGATGAGCAAGCATTAATAATGTGTTAAATGCTAGTAAAACATTTATTAGCATTATAGGTGTCTTGCAAATACCTGATAGTGTTAATGAGAATATTCACTACTAAAGTCAGACTATTGTCTACAAAGATCATACTAGTAAACTGGTAGTAAGCCTTATAAATGTGTTAATAGTCTTTGTTAACCATTTATTGAATGTTTTGCAGCACCTTATCTAAAGTGTGGAGTGTTTTACCATAAACAAGAATAAAGCATAAAAAATGTAAAATGAAACTTTTTTATATACACTTGAAACAGAAATATTTATAAACATTCTGTAACCATAAAAACATCTGCAAATGTTTAAAGATTTTGTAAAATCACTTTCAAGCTTTAAATAACATTTTCAACAAGTGAGAAAAACTTGGAAACTAAAAAAAACTTGGAAACTTTTTCCTTAAGTCAGCCCGTTTGTCTCTTTCAAAGTACAAGTATGAAAGCTGCAACAGAGGAGATTTTTCAGTGAGGTAAAGAGAGGGAAAACATGTTCCAGAAAAAAACAAAACAAAAAAAAACGCACGTGCCACAAGAAGCATCAACCTCATTTGTCATCTACTCGTCTCTGTCTCTGTAGCGGTTAGCTTTAGCTGATGAAGCAGCAGGACATGCAGCCATTTTCAAATGTTCCATACAGAACTGGAGGATAAAGGTTCTAGTTTTTTCAGCAGCAACAGAACGATTAATAAAAGTGTTGATTTGAAGACAGCGCTGTTGTTACACACTGACGCTAGCATGATGCTATGATACTAGCTGTTAATGCTAATGAACTGTCTTGTGTATTCATTATAAATGTAAATACAATTGGTTAAAAGTTGGAAAAGGTTTTGACGGAGCGGACTTTAAGACGAGGCTTTAAATACAACAAAATTAATTTATAGAAGATGTATAAAAACTGTATTTTATAAATATAACAACAGGCATGAATCCACTTTTTATTAACTTTATTGGTAGTCTCTTTGTAGCATTAGAGAGCTGCATCTTTACTGTCAGTGATACCATGGCAATAATTCAAATATTGAAATGTTTTTAAGTTGTTTTTGTTATGATTTAATATAAAAATGAATCATTTGAAGTAAGAAATTAGAAAAGAGCATTTTCTATCATTCTGCCTCCTTTACTAAACATGTCTTTGTTTTTTCTGCATATTTTGAGTTTACAGTTAGAAGACAACAAAGAGGTGTTAAAACTCTTCATTCTGCATTCAACATAATATTTTTAAAATAACATCCATGTCAATTTCTTAGTAAAATAATGAAATAATTTATCCAGGAAAAAGTATTTTTAGATTTTTTTTTACTGAGTTAAAAAAAGAAAAAAAGATTTTGGTCACTGGGGTTGTGACTAGGGGTGGGTGATATGATGATAAAAACCGTCGTACGATCTCCAAAACTGACAATCTGTCATTTTTAAGAGATCGTTTTATCACGATCTTCTACAAAAAGCTGCAAGAGCGACAAGGTAAAAGCTTGTTGACAGCTGTGACTTTAAATCCGGACTGCCCCCCCGGTGTTTTTTCTTGTAATCAATGACACATATTACTGAATTGGAAGTCACGTGACATACGACGTGACAGACATGCGCCATCATTATGGATCGAGTCTTCTCGAGTAATGAATGACGGAGGTCCGAAAAAGTAACAAAAGGAGACGCAGTGTTTTACAATCGACTTCAAAAACCTTGACAACAAAATAATCTGATGGAGAGGAATCATCACAGGACAGGAATCGCATTTTAATAGAGAGAAATCAGGCTGGGAACCGTGAACTGTGTGCTAAAGTGGATGCTAGTAACTCACGAGAGACATGCTAGTTTGGTTCTTTGATGTTTTTATTAATGTTTCATGTTTTTAAACATAGCGGATGTTAATCGTACGTATTTACGTTCAACCTGCACAAAAACTGATGGTAATTCATGTTGGAAACACGTAAAATGTGCGGTCAAGATGCACGTTGCTGCATTGTTTTGCTAGCTCGTAGCTAGCTACTTTGAGAGCCTAAATCTTATTGTCGGTCACAGTTTTTTTTTTTTTTGTAAGAAGTGTAAGTGAGTTCGCACATAATTTTCTTAATCTGTGGCGTCACTGTTGAGCTTTTTTCTTGGTCGTACGGACCGAATAAAAGCCCAGCTAGAAGAAACAGCGCTAATGCTAACGCTAGCTTTCTGCTCAGTGACATAAACACAGCAGAGAGCAGATGTTAGTGAAGGAGCTGTGGATGTAAACTTTAACCTGCCACAACATTTACTGCTATTATCTCTGTGTTTTGAATCTTAACAGTTTGGCAGATGTATTTGATGTATTTGATCCAAGTTTAAAAATGTTTTTGTATCAGTTAAAGATGCTAGCTGGAGCCTTTTTATCAAAGTACAACGAAATCGTCCATTTGAAGGTAAATTCTGAAGCAATTGAGATTTATTTACTATGTATGTAATCCAAAAATAATAAAAGTTTCAGTTCAATTTGAAAATGTGATAAAGAGTGTTTTTATTAATATTATTATTATTTAGCTCTTTGAGATGTTTTTAATAGAAAAAGGACTTTACTAAACTTTATCAGTCATTTATGAGAATATTTTTGTTTTTGACCATATCGCCCAGCTCTAAGTCAGAGTGTCATAAAGTTGAAAGCTATAATGGCATTATGCTAGCTTTTCGGACTATTTTGGCATTCTTTAAAGGGTTAGTAATGGGGTTGTGGGTCATTTTCGATGTAAACTGTATTTCGCCTTATATTTACCATTTCCAAATGTTTTGGCGTATTTTGAGCAAGAAATATTGAAATAAAACGGCATTTTTGAGGCCAAATTTGGCAAACCTGTCTCTTCCGGGTGAAAAGCTCCGTTTTGGTCACGTGGTGCGTGTGACGTCAGAAGGGTCAACATAGCAAGATGGCTTCTCCTTTGCGTGACGGAGCTAGCGATAGCGGCGATATTTCCAGGTCCACAATTCTGTCTTCAGACTCAGATTGTGGAAACATTTGTTCTGAAAGTGACGCTGATTCAAAGGCGCCGGGTGTTTGTGGTTTGAGGACTGTAAAGCTCTATCAATTTGAGCCGGCAGCGCGTTAAATAAGAGCTGACAATCTGGCAATGACAGTGACGCTGAGAATGCCGATGGAAGCGAAAACTGTCCGTTTATCAGAGCCATGCTCGAAGCTGGAAGACGTGGAGCATCTCGTGAAGCTTTATTTACAGATCGGAACCTTTTGGCGACTCTAAATCAACTCATTAATGACGCTGACTATCCGGGTCGGCAATGCAGAGTTTCATATGCAAAATAAAGAGCTTAGAGACATGTTTGCAGGACCGTCCGCCACTTTATTAGTATTTATTTATTCACTTATTTATTCACATACATGTATCTGCAGACACCCTGGGTCCGCCTGCATTCTGCTGCTGGCGCTGTCTCACCCATGTGACGTCAACGCGTCACGTGACCCAAATCGAGCCGTTTCTGAAGCAGGGCGAAATGCGAGTGTGATTTGTCGTTGATTTTGTCAAATTTTACAAAAACTTGCGTTTGTCAACGGTAATTATTTTCAATTTTTGATACATTAGAACATATGGAATATATCTGGATACTTATTTTAGCTTTGTCCCAGGGCATTACTAACACTTTAAGGTTTTTTAGGCTATTTTGGAATTTAGCTAATATTTCAGCTACATGCTAGATGTTTTGGTTAACTTACCCTTTTTGACATTTTTTTAGGCTGATTTGGCATTTAACTAATATTTTAGCTGACTACCAGCTTCAGCATTTTCAGCTATTAGCTATTAGCTTTAGTTATTTCATCTATCAACTTCAGCATTTTTAGCTATCAATTTCATTATCTTCAGCCATCACCACTAGCATCTTCAGCACCCAAATTCAGCTTACAGCATTCACGCTAACATTGTCGGAGGTAAAACTATATATTCAACTTTTAGTTGGTTTAAAGCTAATAATGGTTAAGATGTGTGTTTTACATACACTTTGTGCAAGGCCTGATTAGTCGATTAGTCAGAAAAAAATAATTGATGATTAGTCGACTATTAAAATAATTGTTTGTGGCAGCACTACAGGAAACTAGCAGAGAGAGGAGTTTCATCCACATAAAAAAAAGCTTGTTCGGCAAAAAAAAAATGCATGTGCCGCAAAGAGGACCCACCTACTCCAACCCCTTCTGCTAATTGTCTCTGTGTAGCGGTTAGCTTTGGCTGATGAAGCAGAATCCAGACAGAACTGGAGGATGAAGCTGTAACAGCTGTAACAGAAGGTTGAATAAAAAGTTGATTTGAAGACAGTGGTGTTGTTACACACTGACGCTAGCATGCTATGATACTAGCTGCTAATGCTAACGAGCTGTCCCTTGTGTGATCTATACATGTAAACTCGAATCGGATTAAAGTCGGACAATATTTTCACAAAGCGGACTTGAAGTGTCGGATAAATACGACATTAACTTGTAGGACAATTGGGCTTGTGCAGTTCAGCGCGCCCGAGGGGGGCACTCAGTCGCAGTCATGAGCTTGAGTTCTTCTGTTTTGGAAAAAAAAAAGTTTTTGTGTTGAAATGTTTATGCAAGGAACTTTAAAGTAGTCTGATTTCTTATTGAATATGTAGCGTGAAAAGGGGTGAATATGAAGTATTCAATCCCAAAGTTGGTTGAAAAATACTGAAATTTAATCAAATTATTCTCGGGGTACCACCTTCTTAATGAAGGAAAATATTACTCATCAATGATTAGCCGCTACTTCTAATCAATAAAGTAATCAATTAATCAGTCTCTCAATTTTAGCGTGAGTGTCTTTACCCTGTGAAGGGACTTTGCCACAAAGAAGAAAATAATGATATCAAACAACGACGTCCTTTTGAATATTTATTGAATAACATGAGGTTAAACAAGCAGACATACTGGACGTAAAAGCATGGAAAGCAATCAACATGTGTGGAACACAGAATATAACTTTAACTAATAACTAGAAATAGATAAATGAGAAGAAAAGACACACAATATTGAGGTGGAAAAATTGAGGTGGAAAAAGCTAAATGTGTGGATGCATTAAGTGTGTGTTGTGCACAAAAAGGGTGATGTTACTGATCTGAGAATAAGCTATCCTTAAAAAGGAGGAATTTAAAACGGTGCAAAGATGTTACTCTTGCCAAAATAGTTAATCTTTGTTCTAACCACCAGCAGTTGACTGTATGAGCGAAGTTCGACTTCTCACCAGCGGTCTGTAGATCTGGATCTGCTCTGCCAGGAAGGGTGGTTGATCCCGTTCCTAGCCGGATGCTTCAGGCGGGCCGTGGAGGCGAGATCTGCAGCCAGGCGTAGAAGGAAAGGGAACCTGCGGTTCTGCTGGTTCTGCTCTGTTCAGTCACTTAGCTTCTGGGGTGGTCCAACGATTTCTCTATTCCGTTTTGTGACCAAAAAGTATAAGTCGCAAAGCTGGCCGGACAATGAAACTTATCGAATGGTCTGGTCTTAAAAATCAGTTTCAAAATAAAAGCATCAAAAATGGTAAAAAGTTGGAATCAGTCTATGAAATAAACGGAAGACAAAAATGTTGAAAAGGAAGAAAGCGCGCGAAAAAAAACGTGATCTTAAGACTAGAAGAACTTAGATGTTTCTGTTCTGTTCCTGTTCTAGCTTCTCAGGGTTGTGCCTCATGGCTTGAAAGGCGTGTTGTTGAGCCTGCAGGGGAAGCTTTCAGGAACAAAGAAAAAAGGGAAGAGAGCAGGAATGGAGGAAGCGGGCAAGAGACCTCCTGGCCTGTGCGCCAGTGCTTTCAAACTGGGAGGCAGGGCCAGAATCGCCCAATCCGTGGGGATTTGAGGCGTTTTACGATTGGAGGTAATTTGCATGTCCCAATAAGCTCTGTCTATACAAATATCAGGGGCGTAACTTTATTCTGGTCTGTGGATGTGTTCAATGCTGAATTAACCACAAAAGGAGTTTCTATCAAACAAAGTTATCAAAAACTTTGTAAAATCCTATATGTGTGTGTGAATCCTGTATGTGGCACATAAAATGCTCCCCAAAGTCCATATAAACACAGAAAAGCAATTCTCCAAGCTTTGACGGTTACACAATGATTAATTCAAAGATTTTAACCTCAAAGTAGTTGTGCAATCTTCTTCTGCTAGGAATAAAGGTTTGATTACACACATGTAATAATATTAGAACATTTCTTGTGGCTGTGGAGAGATGTTTTACATCTAAGATGCAATGAACAAAATCCCTGTGATTTAAAACATAAGAAAGTTATGCAGGGTCACATTTTTCAAACAAAGGACTGAGTGTCTGTCAGGAATGCTTCCACCCTCCAGGGCGTCAGCCTGCTGGAACCAAGATTCTTTTGAAGCTGACAGCAGAAATTAGCCAGACTATTCAAATGCAGAATAGTCAGGGTCCTGGCCCGGTTTATGGCTTACATCCGAATGGAAGGTAGGGGTTCCAGCCCACTTTATGGCCCCCCCTGCTGGGAGAGGGACTCTTTGTTATCTTGGAAAAGAGACATTCCACATGAAAGTTGAGTGACCAACTGTTCAGCACAGGTTATCAACGTTGTTTCCAAGGGTGATATGCTACAAGTATAAATAATGGATTTGTTGGTAACATTTTGTTCATGTATTTACATTTTTATTTTTAATAAGATGGTCTCATAATAGTAAAATTAACTTGTTTTTAACCACTCCTGACATGACACTAAATTAAGAGACCTTATGTGTTTTATTAATCCTCCATAATACACACGTCAGATAATGATCACATCTATTGTCAGAACTTAGGCTCGGCGATATGGCATAAAAAGAAAATTACGACTTTTTTTCAATTTTATTTCACGGTTTTGATTTTATCACAATTTTTTTAAAACAAATTCAATTGACAAAAAAAGTTATGCTGATTTTAGATGAAAAAAATAATGTATTTTGAAATATTTATTTTTATGCATATTTTAATTCAACTTCATTCAAAGAAAACACACTGGTAGGCGGAGGAGGAGGGGCATGTGCAGCTCTTCTTTAAAGTCACAGGCAGTTAACAAGCTTTTGCCTTCTCGCTCTTGGAGCTTTTTGTAGAAGATCGTGATAAAACAACCAAAAATGACACATTGTCAGCTTTGGAGATTGTAAGATGATTTTATATCGTCATATCGCCCCACCCCTAGTCAGAACTATTTATTATTACGTGGGTTGACCGGTCTGTAGCCACAAAAAGGTTAGGGACCACTGATCTAAGAGACTCAACCACCAACACTGAGTGTGTGACTTTCCCCAGGGGTAGGGGACAATGGCCACCACCCTACAAGGGAAAGGGATGAGTATGTATAGTGTGTCAAAGTTGGGACTGTGTGTGATTTTTAAAAGGTTTAGTTAGTGGGTCATTTTTTTTTTAATATAAGAGTTTCTTAAGTGTTTGATCTGCTGAAGACTGAAAGACTGACATCACCTCTTACTGTCTTGACTTTAAAAGAGAACTAAGAAGTTAAATTATTTGTGTATTTAAAGTCCAGGACTTCTGAAAAAATGGGAGTTGGATTTTGCTTTAGGTGCTTGAGAATACACAAAAACCTTTGAAGTATGAAAGGTCTCCTTTTTGTCTTTGTCCCTGCAGTCCTCCCCCAGCATTATGCGAATGAAGAGGACAATCTTTACAACCAGCAGAAGAATTTAAGAGTGGGACAGGAGGAATCAGAGTCTCCTCAGGTTAAAGAAGAACAAGAGGGACCAGAATCTCTACAGATTAAAGAGGAACAGGAGAAATCTGAACATCCGCAAATTAAAGAGGAGCAGGAGGAACACAGATCTACACAGATTAAAGAAGAGCAGGAAGAAGAAGAATTTGCACAGATTACAGAAAAAGAACAGGAAGAACCACGACAGTTCAGAAATCACATGAGAACTCACCCAGGAGAGAATCCTTTTTTGTGTAAAAAATGTGATCAAAGTTTTAATTGTGCATATAATCTTGAAACACACATGAGAACTCATACAGGAGAAACGCCTTTTTCATGTAAAGATTGTGATAAAAGTTTTAGTCATGAAACTACTCTCAAAAGACACATGATAACTCACACAGTAGAGAAGCCTTTTTTATGTAAAGAATGTGAGAAAAGTTTTAGCTGGGTATCTCATCTAAAAAGACACATGATAACTCACACAGTAGAGAAGCCTTTTTCGTGTAAAGAATGTGAGAAAAGTTTTAGTGATTCTTCTCATCTCAAAACGCACATGCGAACTCACACAGGAGAGAGGCCTTTTTTGTGTAAAGAATGCGACAAAAGTTTTAGTTGTGTGTCTACTCTCAAAACGCACATGCAAACTCACACAGGAGAGAAGCCTTTTACATGTAAAGAATGTGACAAAAGCTTTAGTATTGTGTCTACTCTCAAAAGACACATGCGAACTCACACAGGAGAGAAGCCTTTTACTTGTAAAGAGTGTAATTCAAGTTTTAGTTATGCTTCTCACCTCAAAAGACACATGAGAACTCACACAGGAGAGAAGCATTTTTTTTATTAAGACTGTGATACAAGTTATAGTGATGTATCTTATCTCAAAACACACATGAGAACTTATACAGGAGAAAAGCCTTTTTTTATCTACGGAATGTGATAAAAGATAAAAGTTTAAGAATCTCATCTAAGAATATATATGAGAACTCATAACTAAAAATCAGAAAATCTGAAAATCAAATCTAAAAATATTTAAAGAAAATAAGAATTAAATAAAAACAAATGAAGAAATATAATGTTTATAATTCCATACTAATCTGCCAATCAATTCCAAACACTTTCCAAGTCCTTACTGAGTCTTTAAATGGTCTCTCTGTCTCAGTCAGTAGAACAAAATAGATTCCATATCACTTTTACACAACTTTCTACACACGTGAGGAGATTTTGCTTTTAATTTCCAGTAATACTTGGATCATTCTCACTCTACTAAAGGAATCTAAAGCTGTTTATATCTAAACATCAGTTACTGTGTTTGATCAACTATCAAATTCCTCTGACCTGAACCCAATAAAAATATCTATGAACTGTGAAGAGGAAGATGAGACAGCAGACACAACAATGAAGATGACCTGAAGTCAGCTATCAAATCAACCTGAGCTTTCATGGAATGAACACAGAGCCACAGGCTGATGGCCTCCATACCACATTGATGCAGTCATTCAATGAAAAGGAGGAACAAGTGGTTATTGAATGGAGAGAAAAGAACAGTTTCATGAAATCTGACGTGTGCTAAAAAAACATTATTTTGATATGATATTCTCATTTTGTAAGACAATATTTTTAGGTGTTTATCATCTATAAGCCAGTATGATCACATTGCTCAAAATAAAGGATTGATGCGTTTAATTTTGTAATGATTCTATAATCATGAGTTTCACATGTTGAATTATTTGACAGAAATGTTTAACTTGTTCTTGAAATTAATTTGTTTTTTCCGTACCTCTAAATAGAAATGTGTTGTTTTGAATTATGAAAGCCAGATTAAATAAAACATTTTTGATGATGTTCACTTTTGTTAGTAGATTTTTGTATTTTACTATATCGTTAACAGTTGTTAAGTTAATCGTTGTGGTTGTAGTTTATAGTGAGACAATGTTGTCTAATTGTGTTTGTTACCATGACAACACTTGAAATATTTTTGCATGCATCTAATTCTTTTTTACATTTTGTATCTGATTTATGAACATGTCAATATTGTTTTCAATACTAAATCATTCCTGTTTATATTTTGTTGAGTCGTGTTAGCAAATAACAGTTTAGTGGAGGAAAGGTTTAGTAAAAATGTATTCATGCAGAGGTGGATAAAGAAACAGACTGGTGTTTGTGTTGTTGTGATTCCTGTTTTCTAGTAGAGATTAGAAGTGTTTCTCTGTTCTTTTTAGTTCTCAGTGTTCTGTCTCAATCTTTCCTGTGAAGAATAAAGTGGACGTGAACATCAGTCAGAAGTGTGGAGTCTTTCCCACAGTGTGGCTTTCTGCTGTTTGTTGGTTCTCTGCAGGTTCCAAAGCTGGACTCCTCAAGTCCAGTTCTGACTGCTGAACTCATCTGAGTCAACATTTCTACATCAATTACTGTCACTAATCTGGATTGAGGACCAGCAGGGTCCACATGCTTTTATTGAGGGATCTGATTGGTCCATTTATAACTTGAGTTACTTGAACTACAGCAAAAATGTCATCAATAAAAAAGTTAAACAGGAAGATGTTAATAAAAATGTATCAGAGCCAGAATTGTTCTTCTGACCAATCGAATGACTAAATAAAACTGTTTCTCTGTAGAAGTCTATGGGATTTTGGCTTTTTGGAGCCAGCAGGTACTTCCTGTTTGACCCCTGAGTGACCCCTCCCCCCAGGAAGAACTGTTAAACTGTTAAATTGTTAAACCGTTAAACTGTTAAAATCCACATATTAATTTGTGATTAATCGGCAGTTAACTCTGGACAAAAGTGCGACTAATTGCAATTAAAAAATTTAATCGCCAGGTTATTAAATTTTTTAATCGCGATATCACATTTGCAGATTAATCGCAAATTAATATGTGGCCTTTTTTTTAAGGAACAAAATATGTGCTTGCAGTTATACATTAATTATGAAAACAAGGATGGCAAAATTAATAGTTTTCATCAGAAATACTTTATTTTGTAACATTGTATTGAGATAAACTTTCTTAACAATAAAAGGCTGTAACATAAAATGCCTAACAAAAGCCCAAGTCCAAGTGAAGGGCATTTTAAATTCAAAACTTCAATCAACATTCAGTAAAATAAAATAAAAAACATCAAAAATAACATTTCCATAACACTTTCATGTTCATTTTTTATCAGGACCAAATCTTTTCCTCCTCTGCTGAACTGCAGTAATAAATGAAATAGAGATTTATCATTTCCAATGAACTTTTGTTTTTTAAACATTAAAGACTGAGAAAAGCGGGATACTCTGTGGATAGTTTGACAGTCTGTTACTGCCGCCGCGTTCTCTGGCTGCAGCTCGATGCAGCGACGTGTCCAGCGGAGCTCACGCCATGAATATGCCGGCAGACAGACCTCTATGCTGGGGTTGGATCACGCTTAAACCTCCAGAACATTTAAAACGTCCCCCGGTGCGCTTGCTGTTCGGAACGTCGGGGGTCCGCAGCTCTCGGGACGCGGCGCCGGACGCGAGCCGGTACCACCAGACGCAGGAGCTCTCCGCGTCCTGGCGCCGGGCCGGTTTTAGCTAGCAGCTCGGTGGTTGTAGACCCCCCCGAGATCTAATCAGAGCAGCCGGTGAGTTAGAGGGCGATGAGGGACGCCCGCGCGCGCCGTATGGAAAGGCACGTATGAGAAAATCCACGATTAATGCGTCAAAATTGTCGGCGTCAAGCACGTGTCAGATTAACTCGTTTTTAACGCGACAAATCTGACAGCCCTAATATATAGTATATACAGTATATATATATATATATATTAGTTTTCCTCTCTTTTAAATTAGAATATTCTGATTTTTTTCTCCATTAACTAATGAAGATGATGTTTTATTTTTATAATCACTCTTTGATAAATACAAACTGTATTAATTGTCTTATTAACAAATTAAGATGACTTACTTATTATATTTTGTATTATCACAATTATTTAAATACAATCTTCACAGTTTTTTTTCAATGAGAATATTAGATGATTTGTTGTGGATGCTTTGTTACTTGATTACATCAAAAATATTAATGATGGTTTGAATCTTTAAACATTTGATATTAAGTCCTGAACCGTATATTGATAATTCATGTAGAGAAAATGGTCGAGTCGGGGTGAGATTATATAAGTTCACTTCCTTCCACTCCCTTTCAAGCGATCTACTTGTGATTTATTAAGTGATGTGTTATGTATGTATTATGACCTGATTGCTTCAAAATAAACCATTTCATTCATTCATTCATTCATTCAAAAGTTTGATCAATAATGAGCTTCTCAGTGAAAATGCAGGAACATTTTCCCCAAATCAAGTCTGTTCTTGCTCCTGTTTGGTGTGAAGAGGAGCAAACATTTCTCCTCTTCACATGGACTTTCAGGGATGAAGATCCAGCGTTCACAGAGGAGGATGGATTCTCAGCAGCTGCAGACATTTTCAGCTCCCAGACCTGAAAACATCCCAGAGTTTCAGTAAATGAGTTTTCTTCTTCTTCTTCTTAGCAAACTCTCTGGGATTTGTTGAATCCACGTCCTGAAATCTCCAGTCATTTCCACAGTTGATCAAAGTGAGTTTCAGCTGGAATGATCAATGTTTCAAAGAGCTTCAGTCTGGATCTCATTCTAGTGATGAACTAAAAAGACCTGCTGCTCATTTGATTGTTGCTGCTTTACTTTCTACAAACATTTGAAAATGCTGACTGTTCTTTGTAACTGTATTTGGAGCTTTTAGAAACTTCACTGTAGAAAAATCCTTTAGAATCAAGGAGGTATAGATATAGATTATCTAGAACTTATTTCCATGATTCTGATGAACTTCATAAAGATGACTCCTCCCACTTTGTTTAACTGTCAAATGTATCAAAACTAAAACAACTCAAATAAATCCAGTTTAGATCAATTCTGTCTTCCAGATCTTTGACTTTGACAGGAGAGTCTTTGTTCTTCATCTCTGAGGATCAAAGACAGAGAAATGTTTTGCTTGTAGAATTCTAATAGAGCTGGTAGACTTTGGATGTTCTAATCAGCCAGAACTGAAAATGTTCCAATCATTGGATTGAAGACAGCAACCATGAGCTGATTGTTCTTCTCTGAAGTACAGATCATTATAGGGCATGTTCATGTTCATTTACATTTTCAAATCATGGAGGTTCCTCTCTGCTCAGAATCACTTTCTTCTCCTAAAACTCAAACCTGAAGGAAACGTTGGACTGAGATGAAAGTTTCTGGAAAAAGGGAATTCTGTCTGGGAAAAGTCCCAGAGTCCTTGATGACGTGTGCTGCTGCAGATGCAGTTTTTCTTCAAGTTCTGCTCTTCACTTCAGACTTTGTGCTGCTGGATCAGGAGGAAGACGAGGAGCTGAAGAGGAGCAGGAATGATGGGAGAGGGACTTTCATTCAGGCTGAATCAAACATTCATGGAGAAAATGGCTCCTTCAAGAAATAAATAGATGTTTCATGAAGAGGAAAATTCTTGAAAGTCTACCCGGCAACAACTGGAGTTTGGATGAGGAGAAAAATGAATGTTCAGATTTAGAGAGAAAACAGTTCCTGCTCCATCTAGACTCTCAGCTCCATTTAGAAACTTGATCCACTTTCAAATGTTTTTCACAATAAAATACAATCATTTTATTATCAGAGATAAAAACTGACAACTATGAATATGTTTGTTCTTTTCTTATTTAAGAAAAATAACAAATAAAGCATAAAACTGTTCTCTCAAACTCATCTCATTTTTGATCATTTCTAAACATTATTCTGAGGATTAGAACATAGAATCACTTAGAATCAAGAATAAAAACAAACATCAAAGTCAGAGACATAAATGGATCATATCTTTACCAATTCTTCGAGAAACACTGAAGATCTGACGTCACTTAACTTTGACCTCCACTAGGAAACTAGTTGGGATGTATTCAGGACTTGATGTTCTTTCAAAGACTTTGTTCCAGAGTCTCTGAGTTTGAAAGCGTCCTGAGCTTCCTGCAGGCTGACAGTCCAACATGGAGGACTTTGAAAAGCATCATCCTCCAGAAGAACAGAGTGAAGCTGGAAACCTGTTTTTCAGACGCACTTTGAAGGAATCTCTCCTTTTTACATGTTTGTAACAGAAAATGACCTTGGTATTATGTTGGATGTAAACATCACTTTCTCTGTTCAGACTTTACATCATTACTCTGACCAGTTTAGAATTCCTCCTGAAACACAAACGTTTTTTTCTGTGGACCAGCGCCATGAAGTTCTAGAAGATTCTTCTACTCTAGAACCTTTGTGATGGATTCTCCAGATCTCCAATAAGTAGGAGGAGCAGCTGGAGTCCAGGCCAAACGGGGAGCAGAACCCTGGAAGTCCAGATTCTGTTGGTGGAAACAGATCTAAAAGATAGCAAACGGACCAAGGAGGAGCTGTGAGAATTCCCAGAATTCCTTTCAGCTGCTTAAAGAACAGCTTCCAGCTGCTTCTAATTCCCTTTCATAGACTGTATTTAAAATAACTGGACAGAGCAAGCCCCCCTCCTTCCGTGTTCCATATA
>NW_023416899.1:35925-39933 GCF_002922805.2 Oryzias melastigma | reverse complement strand
ATGGTTATTTATTTTAAATACAGCTGAACGCGCTTCTCACGTGCAGCTGTTCAGACTGTAACGTGGCAGCGCATGTGAAGAGACGAGCGCGAGGGGGTCAGCAGCGTAACCCAAATGCTCCTTTTATCTCGACAAAAAGGAATAAATGTTAGTAAATCCAAAAGGACCGCTGACAGAATCAAATGTTGGGATGGTTCTCCCTCAAAGACTTCAACAAAGACTTGTACAATCAGCCCAGTCTCAGTAAAATGCGTACATATGCCACGATTTGGGAAATACCGTGTATAATTTACGCCAAAACCGGTTTTTGCGTGCATATAATGCGCGCGGTCCTAAACGTGTTGAAATGTGTTTTCCACGATTGACACGTCCCCTGGTGGAGGCGTGAGCATCACAGACAGCCCCACAAACGAACAAATTGCTTTTCTAACCCTAACCATAACCATAATCCTAACCTTAACCAGGAACGACGTCATTTAGAAAAGAGCCGGAGGATTTCTGACCACGTGATCAAAACGAAACCTAAAAAGTCATGTATATTGTACGCCGGCGCAACCTATTCTCTACCATTGCGTATCATATGCACGCAAAAAGCGTGTTTGGCGTATATTATACACGGTATTTCAGAGTGCAAATTCGTGGAATATGTACGCATTTTACTGAGAGTGTGTCGCAGCAATTCTCCCGAGCCGCCGTTATTGAAGCTGTTCACATCCGCGGTCTCGTGGTCGAGGCGTGGAAAGAGGCAGACGGTTACAATAAACTCACTCCTGATTGGCGACAGTACTTCCTGTAGATTCCATGACTCAGCTATGACTCAGACCAATCGCTGGAGATGGGTTGCGAATGGCGGTATCCGTTTCAGGAATTGACGGTGAAAGCGGCGGCCTACTTTCACGAGGAGAGGAAGTAATGCATTTCCAATGGGGGACCTCAGTGCTCGCTCAGTCCATTATTTTTACAGTCAATGTTCCCTTTCCTGTTTGAAGGAGTTTCTTTCATGTCAAAGTAGGATGACAGATTTCCCATCAGGCCTTGCAGCTCCTGACTTTCTGTTGAGTTCCTAAACAAACTTCTGTAAATCTCCTGTTTCATCCTCTCATAGTCGACATCCATGTAGATTTTCACTGTTGAACTGTAGGTCTGTTCCAAACACTCAAACTCATGAGGAGAGTTCAGCTGGAAGAGGAGAACAAGACTTCTGAAAACAGCAGCAGTTGTAGTCAGTTCTGATGTTACATTCAGGTTTCTGCTCAAACAAGTCTGAAGATGAGATGAGCAACCCCCCCTGGAATGTTGACCCCTGTGCAGTGGACTAGTGGGGGAGGGACGGCTGAACCAATCACAGAAAGACTGCTGCAGCTTTCCCTCCAAAAGGAACCAATCAGATGTTGTTGCTTGGATTCCTTTGTCTGGAAGTTTCCATGTGGAAGTGTAGAGGTTAATCTTTTATTTTCATTGTTCCGTTCCTTTTCTTGTTTTCTGATTCTTTAACGTCTTTAGTAGAAGGACAAAGACAAAGTTCCTGTTTACACGTATGGACATTGTAGCCACACACAGNCTCCATGGACAGCAGAAGATAAAGAGTTTGAAAACATGTCCAAAGGTGGGCCGGATCTGAATTCTTCCCCCACCCCTCTGATTGTAGGGGTATTTGGAGCTGTAGTGGTGTCCAAACTTGTTTTTTATGGGTAACTGTGGTGACTTCAGACTGTGTCTCCCTCCTCCAGTAGAGTGTTCTGTGTTGTGCTGTCCCACGGAGGAAAAATGCATTTCTTCATGTGGGTGTGCTCTAAACACAAAGGTTTACTTTAAATGTAAATCAAGACTTTTTATTATAAGATGACCTTTTGAAAGGTATAAAACTGATGTTTTTATGTATTTTCATAGCGCTGGCAGCCATGTGCTAACGCAGATGACGACAAATATTGATGACATCATCGAATATTAATAACATCGGAATTTGAAGACACTATTTTCCATATTTCTCTGTTTAGAGGGCTAAACGTGGGGGTAGGGAGAAGCTGGAGGGGTAGAGGAAGAATTGGGATTTGGCCTAAGAAGAGAAATGTTTCAATATTGAAGAACTCAACCAAACTGCAGCTGATGGAGCTGAAGGAGGTCGTCGTATTTCACATATCTGTCTTTACATGGGATTTTCTTCAGAAAAGCATAAAAAGGAGTAGTCTTCCTCTTCTTTAGCTTACTTATTTATTTATAGGAATTTGATTTTTTGTTCTAAGCAATAAATCAGACGTTCAAACTCTTCCTCAGTACTCGAGTACTTTTGTTCAGCAGGTAGTTTTCTCCACTGACTTGAAGCTTCATGTGGATGACTTCTTCTTTTCTCCTCTTTCCAGTCAGAAAAAGTCTTTCTTTGGCTCCATGCAGTCTGATCAGCTCTGATTTGGGCTTCAGTTGATGTTTGTGATCATGAACTCTGGATTCTTCTTAGAAGGAGACGTTCTTCCTCTTTAGCAGAGAGCAGAACGTTGATCTGATCTGTTGGAACTGACTCCATCCTGAAGCTTCACTGCTGAGTTGCTGTCAGAAAGCTGTCCAGCAGGGGGCAGCACTCCTTCATTCCTGCATCTTCTGCAGAATCTACAGCCGTTCAAACACAACCTGTTACTGAGGAACATTCTCACATCTGTAGACATTATTGTTGAACAAAGTTCTGATTCTGAGACAGTAGATCAGAGTTCTTTCCTAGAAACCAGATTTAAACTCAGTTTGTGGTTAAGAACACTTCAACTCACTGTTTCCATGGTAACAAACTATTTGTTTTTATCGTATAATTCCCTCTTATCTCTAGTAAATATTGCTCATCTTTATATATCTTAATATCTTCTGTAAATGTCTAACGCTGCAACATTCTAACTTCCCAGCATCGGATGAATAAAGTATTTCTATTCTATTCTATAAAATGTTAGCACTTAAAAATCACCAGAAAAGTTTGATGAATGAGAGCCCATATTTATAAGATGGAAGTAACAACCACCATAAATGTTGAAGAAATATATTAATAATATGTTATTAATATATAAATACAT
Source organism: Oryzias melastigma (assembly GCF_002922805.2). Lineage (NCBI taxonomy): Eukaryota > Metazoa > Chordata > Actinopteri > Beloniformes > Adrianichthyidae > Oryzias > Oryzias melastigma. Next base: position 36,880 of record NW_023416899.1, on the reverse strand, counting down.
ATTTAAAAACATTTTTAATGTCATTCCATCAGTCCCACTTGTTCATGAATTAGATATCTTTTACTAGCGCACCGCAGAGCTTTTATTCTGAAACTACAAACAGAGGTGACGTTGCTTCTAAGCATCAGGAGGGTGGGCCTGAGATTAAATATTTTTAAATTTCTTTATTTTCAATTTCAAGGACAATACAATTATAGAGCAATCCAAACAACAGACACTCGAGGGATGTGATTGGCTGAGACTCAGGACAGCTAGGAGACCAGCGGTTGCAGCATGTGGAAAAGAATCTTCAGTAACGATTGACAAATGAAGTACGGGGCGCTTCAAAAAAGAACAGAGAAAGAAGACCACAGATATGTGGGCAAAAGCTGGCGGGAGACGAGCCATTATTGGGGTTTATGTGCCATATTTCTGAGATAAATGTTCCCACAGATATTTGGACATTACTCACTACTAATCTTCTCAAAAGTAGGAAAGCCCACTACACCCATTGTCTGAAAATAATCTGGAGGGAGGACAGACGAGGAGTCTGGACAGCTGTGCTCCGTGCAGGAGAGCTCATTTCCTACATCCATCCATTTTTAATAGATATATAAAACATGAAAAATATGCTCAATAACTCTTTGAATATTGAAGCAATGGCAGAAATTTACTCTCTTTATGTTCTAGAATTGTTTAAAAATCAAAATACGTAAAAAAAGGGTCTAAAATGCTTAATAGCTCTAAAGTTATTGAAGCTACAGTCACCAAACTTTCTGTACTAATGATGAGTTTACTGTCCTACTACAACTAAGATTATGGTAGAAATTTTCTTGCTTTATCTTTCAGAATTTTTCTAAATCAAAATATGGATCATATTTGGCCTGAAATGCTTAATAGCTCTAAAGATTGTGAAGCTACAGTCACCAAACTTTCAATATCTTCAGACATATTGAGCATTTTAGACCAAATATGA